>NC_050455.1:76122412-76422412 GCF_903995425.1 Onychomys torridus
AAATATTTTTGCAAAGCATCCCATTGGTCCTTTCCCCATGTGATGCTTTCTATGCTGTTCAATAAATGCAAAACGTAACACTTTCTTAGAGACAAGACAGATTTGAAGACATCAGGTAGATCTAGATAGACATACAATAGAAGATTATAGACAAACCAGAGACTACAAACTACAGACAGGCAGAAGACACAGAGAAAGAAGGAGAGAATTCAAACTTGCTACACTCTTGGTCAAATTAATCCAAAGGAAATGTTTTGTTTTCTTTCCTTAATTTGACACTGATGCATTTTGGTGTCTCTAAGGCTGTCTTTAATGCTTTCTCCCTACACAATTTTTTTATGGCTTTCATTAAAAATTTACTTCATGTACTTATAAATTTTGAATTTGAAAATATGTCTTTGTAATTGATTTTCCTTTTCAAGAACAGGTGGTAACTTTTATACTTGTTTACTTATTTTTAAGTTTTGAATACATATTTATTTTTTTATCTTTAATGGTTTTATGTAACACTTTTGTTAGAATATTCTTAGGCATTTTATAGTTTTGTTTTGTTTTAGTAGTTAAACTATTTGAATGGTGATTGAAAAATCACATAAAAGGTCTATTTAAATCTGAGGACAATAAAGTATTTGCAACAATATTGCATTTATTGCATTTCTTCTGAGAAATTCCAGGAATGGATAAGGAACTTTAAACTTTAGATAATGACATACTTTAAAGCATCTGGAGCTGACACCTAGATTGAGGTTATTTGTTTTGATTTTGGTACTAGTGAAATTTAAAGACTATGGTCACATGATAAGTGGGCTGCTAGCTTCATCTAAATATGAAGAGGGCATCTGGCAAAAAGAGGCAAGAGACATCATTTCTCTTGGTGAGTTAACAGCATCAAGACTCAGCATATTTTTATCTCTTGAGGGTTTCTTGGGGTGGGGAGCTGAAAAAGGCCAAGTACTCTGAGTTGTTTACAGAATAGGGTCTCTAAACTCTGGGAAACTCATGAGAAAACAGGCTTGAGCAACCTCAAACATAGAGATTATCTCTACCTGGGTCCTTCCTCAAAAACTAAGGACTTCCAAAAAGGGAGGTTTAAGAGCAGCCTCAGAGTCTGCAGACCAGAGCAGCTTTCTGAGACACCTGGTGTGAAGAGAACTGTTTATCCTGTGGTCTCCACGGATGATTCCAAATAATCATAATCTTAGTTAAGTGCTAGACAAAAGTGTACTGAGTGTCATTAAAATCACAGACAAACTTCATCCTGTCTTCATCTATAAAGCTGTGCTCATCTACTCTGTAGGTTTACAAAAAAAAGCATCCTTCAACAAAGTGCCTTAGCACAAGAAAGGAGGTTTCAAACTCTCAGGGAAATATGAAGCAATAGCCGCAAACTTGCAGGAAATCTAAAGAAGAGGAAACACTGGTGTCTAAATAGCAATGATTACTATGTTTCAGAAAATAGAGGAAGATATCTGATAGCAGTGGATAAAGGGTGAGTGCCTATTCAATAGCCTTAAATCAATAATTTTTTCTAGGAAATATGCACAAGAATCTGGATAAAAATTAAAATGTACAATTCTATAGAAATTCTTAACTCACCAAAATGACATCAGAAAATGTGCAAGCAAAACTCCTTCATGAGTTTAAGCACTTTTGGAGTAATGCCCTTCATATTAAAATTAATTGGATCTAAGCAGTAACTGGGGAAATATCTGTGTAATAACATGAATAAAGATGCTAGTTTCTTGAGAGAATAAACACCACATAACAGCTTAATAATCATTAAATAGTCAAATAACATTAAATAATCAAAGATTCTAGAAAATAAAGTTAGCACAATACATATTTTTGGAGGTTATTTTATTCTCTGTGCTGATTAATCATGAATGAAATTTGGTATTTTGAGTCATCTATCTATTAGGTGATGTTACATATGTATTTTGGCATTTACAGTTTCTCAAAATTATGATAATCTGTCATGACAATAAAGATTGTTTTGATTTTGATTGTTAACTTAATGCCATTTGAAGTCAGCATGGAAACAATTCTTTGGGCATGTCTGCAAGAAAATATACAGAATAAATTCATTTGAATGGGATGACTTACCTGAAATAGGATACCACTCCATAGAGTACCATGATATACTGAATAGAGAAGAGAAAGCAGGCTAAACACACCCAGTCATGGCTCTTTGTTTTTAGATTAAGGGTGTAATATAGCCAGCTATCTCCTCAGTACCTTCTGAACTATGATGGACTAGGAATACTAGATCTGTGAGCCAAGACCAACTCTTCCCTTTTTAAGTTGCTTTCATCACAGCAACAAGACAAGTAACAGATGCATTGTATGAACACATTAACAGTGTTCACTTGTGCAGGTGAATGGCTTTTAGGGTATTAAAAATCAGTATTAAGAATTCAATTTCATATGACACTCAAAAATGTTCTTAACAGCATGATTAGGTTGATTACATGACATTTTAATTATTGATGTCTTGTAATTAGTGTTCTAAGAACTTTCCCTTGTGATATTTAGAACAAATATGCTGTTGCTCAGCCTATTTTTATATATTGTTAATAATTTTATACTTACTAAATGACAAAGTGATATCCCAGAATACCTGAGTTCCAAACTCCTATTTTTAAAAGGGGCAATGTTGCCATATTAATATTACATCTATTATTAAATGATCATATTCAATATGTTATCTAAACTTTGTTAGGACATAGTTCTCAAATGAAGTGGTGTCTTTATCCATTTACTCTGTACACATTCAACAATATCATTTATACTGATGTGTACATTGACCAACTAATATCTATATATTATATTAAAATTCGGTCATTTTCATTGAACAATGGAATATGTAATATAAATCCCAATATATTTCAGAATAAAATAAAATACTAAAGTGAGATTTCTTTGATTTCTATAAATAGAACAAAACATTTTTATCAAAAATACAAAATAAAATCTTAGTCTGATATTATTAGGCAAAAAACCCAGAAAACATAACCCTCAATACAGGAGCCAAGACTTGAGAATCCTATAAAATTTTTAATAAAAATCATAATAAAAAAGACGGATAAGGAATTATTAATGAGGTTACATTATACGATATATTAATTTTAGAAAAATGCAATGAAGTATGACTGAATTGTTTTCAAATAATCTAATACCATAAAACAATAAAAAGTGAAAGATCTGGACGATTAGGTCATTGCAGTAAACATCAACTTTTCTTTTTTGCTTTCATTATCAAAAACATCATTCATAAAACAGTGTTTCTAGAGAATCAAATAAAGAAAATGGATCTGAATAATTCATCCCATATGAGTGGAAAGTAAGAAACAATGCTTCATTCCTGCTGTTCATAATTAGAATAATTCATGCTCAAATATATTGTTTATGGCCTTGAAATTAACTACAAGGGATGTTTGAACATGTATAATCTAATTCACTAGAGAAAAAAAGAACAAAGATAAAGTAATACAACAAAGGAGAAAAAAGAGCAGATTGAACAAACATACACATGTGTACATACACAACACATACACACACAGACACTCACACACACACACACACACACACACACACACACACACACACACACACACACACACACACACATACCACATACTCCTCCTTGCTGATTGTCTTCAGTTTACGATCCCCTTACCATATCATCACTGTAGTTTGACAACAAGAAACACAAGTTAAGCAGGTATCCTTCTATCTGGGATGCATCCAATGACAGGATTGTCCTGGATTATTACAGTAACACTCTGTCTGTCCAAGTATCCAAACCTCATTTTTATTAAAATTATTATATATATGACCAGATAGAGCTTATAACCAAAGGAAATCAATTAAATTATGTTTTTCTCTATTGGGATTACAGTTTTATGGATTAAAATATAATTATTATTTTAAGTACCTAAAAATTAATTTGTCAATATCACAATGTTTAAATATGTTTGTGATAATATTATATGGAGTTGTTTTGTATGTATTAGATAAAATTGCTGCGAAATATATTGTATGAGAGAAAGATCAGCATTTCTCCAAACAGTTGAAGCTTCCAATACATCAACAGAAAATAAAATCAATATAAAATAGTTAGATCTTTTATTGAGGATTCTATTTATATATTAGAATTGTTTGTGCTCAAGAGGAAAGACTTTTAAAATTATTTTCTGAACTTAAATTCGAAATTGATGTCTTCACTTGCAGAAAACACACATTGTTAGCTTGACTTCCAGTAATGATAAACTAATAATGTCTCTACATGATACTTAAACAGAGAAATCACATTGAAACTAATGGCAAGGATTGACTTATCATTGTTTTATCAATCTTAGGTTCACAGTGACTCTAAAAATCATGAGAAAGAGGATGCAGAGAAAAGAGACTAAGTTTTGGTTTTGTGTATATGGTATTTGTTTTTTGTATTATCTTTTTTTTTTTTTTTTAACCTTTGTTTTTTTCAAGACAGGGTATTTCTGTGTAGTTTTGGTGCCTGTCCTGGATCTCACTCTGTAGACCAGGGGGGCCTCGAACTAACAGAGATCTGCTTGGCTCTGCCTCCCGAGTGCTGGGATTAAAGACATGTGCCACCACTGCCTGGCTATCTATATTATCTTAATTAACAGCTCTAGCTAAGTAATGGTATGCAGAGCCAGTGAGATAGTTCAGGTCCCCACTTGCTCTGCATCCTTGTCAAGTTGGGCTTAGTTCCTGAAACCATTGTAAAATAGAAAAATCAACTAGTCCAAGTTATCTTCTGACTCCACAGGTGGGCTTTCTGGTACTTGCACCAGTTTACACACATCATACACAAAGAGTGATGATGATGATGATGATGATGATGATGATGATGATGATGATGACAATGACAATTAAACCATAAGAGAAAAATAAATACTGGTATGCCATTAAGATTATCTATTAAATTTTTGAGAATTGTTTATTTTATGTGACTAACAAATACTAGGACCAAAATAAAAATGCAAATATTTCATTTGGTTGAGAATGTAAAATATACATCTCTGTTTTAAGTGGTACATTTGAACAACAGTGAGCTTACCCACAGCAAACACCTTCACAATGAGAAGAAACATATGGGGGGGGGAGAGAGAGAGAGAGAGAGAGAGAGGGAGAGAGAGAGAGAGAGAGAGAGAGAGAGAGAGAGAGAGACTTATTCTATAATTTGACCTCCCAGAAATTAAATATGGCACACGTATTTCTTTTGCTAAGTGAGTACTTTATTTAAATTTCAACCTTTAAGTAACCTTACTTAGAAAAAACTGTATGCTGGCTGGTACAGGTTGCTGAGTGGCTCTGTCTTTTTTTTTTTTTTTTTTCTCAATTGCAAGCTATTAGCAACTGCAAACTACATTACCCACTCATTAGATACTTGAAAATCAAATGGATAAGTGTAGTTGTATGAAGCTGTTCCATATGCTTTAACTGTTGAGAGAATGATGACTGATTTATTTCAGAATGCAGCCTCCCCTTCCACAAAATGCCTCTCTTTGTTAAAAGATGAAACCATAACTTACACTAGCACACCACACACCATATGCTTCCAGTTTTTGATGTTTTGCCTTTTATGTTAAAAAAAAAAAGGGCACATTTAAAAGTTCTAGTCCTTTACTACTTCCCTGGGATTTTTAAACTGCAGTTTAAAATCATTGAAAGTAAAAGAAACAGAATTTTGTAACCATATACTATGGAAATATTTTTAAGGTACAGAAAAGGGTTTTTAAATTTTATTTACTTTTACAAAATTATAATTACTAACACTCACCTGTCAGTTGTTGGCATTCAAAGTCTTTTGTGAAAATTTAGAACCACTTTTCTATAGTAAGGTCTACACAGAGTGTAAAAAGTTAGCAATTTCATCCTTTTATAATTCCTTAATGCTTTCTTGTATCTTGTTACTATGAAGTATGTGCCTAAAAATAGTAGGTTGCTAATAATACAGAATAAAAATGGATCCAAGAGTAGATATTTAAAATACATACCATAGTAATTAAAAGTTCAGTTTATGAGGTACTATTATAACTAAGGATTGTTATGGAAGGACAGATTAAATGAGGCAAATACTTAAACATTCTTATAAACTTGGTAGCAGCAGAAGGAAGACTGTGGGACTACAACAGGTTTCCTGTTTTGTATTTTTTTTTAAATAAATAATTTTTTTCTTTATTATTATGTGTTTTAAATTTTATACATCAGCCATGGGTTTCCCTGTCCTCCCCCCTCCCGCCCCCACCTCCGCCTTCCCCCCAGACCCTCCCCTCCATTCCCATGTACTCCAGGATCAAGGCACCCCTGGGGATTCATTTAAACCTGGTAGATTCAGTACAGGCAGGTCCTGTCACCTCCTTCCAGACTGAGCAAAGTGTCCATGTGTAAGCCCAAGGTTTCAAACAGCCAGCTCATGCACTAAGGACAGATCCTGGTCCCATATACTGGATGCCTCTTAAACAGATCAAGCTATCATGGTCTCACTTATCCAGAGGGCCTGATCCAGCTGGGGGGTCCACAGCCTTTGGTTCATAATTCATGTGCTTCCATTCCTTTGGCTATTTGTCCCTGTGCTTTTTGCAATCTTGGATTCAACAATTCACGCTCTTGCAGACCCTCCTCTTTCTCCACAGTTGGACACCTGGAGCTCCACCTGGGGCCTCGCTGAGGATCTCTGCATCCACTTCCATCAGTTATTGAATGAGAGTTCCAAGATGACTGTTAAGGTGTTTGGCCATCTGATCACCAGACTAGATCAGATCAGGCTTTCTCTCAACCATTGCCAGTAGACTACAAAGGATATATCATTGTGGATTTCTGGGGACCTCTCCAGCACTCTGCCTATTCCTGTTCTCATGTAGACTTCATTTATCATGGTCTGTTATTTCTCATTCTCCCTTTCTGTTCTTGATCCAGCTGGGATCTCCTGCTCCCCTAAGCATTCCTTCTCTCAAATCTTGCCCTTCATTACTCCCACTGTCATCCAGGTTGTTCATGTAGATCTCATCCATTTCTCTGTCATTGGGTGATCCTTGGGTCTTTCCTAGGGTCCCGTTATCTAGGTAGCCTCCCTAGAGTTGTGTAGCAGTCTAGTCATCTTTGTTTTACATCTAGTATCCCTCTATGAGTGAGTACATACCGTGTTTGTCCTTCTGAGTCTGGGTTACCTCACTCAGGATGATTTTTTCTAGATCCATCCATTTGCCTGCAAACCTCATGATGTCATTGTTTTTCTCTGCTGAGTAGTACTCCATTGTGTATATGAACCATATTTTCTTTATCCATTCTTCAGCTGAAGGGCATCTAGGTTGTTTCCAGGTTCTGGTTATTACAAACAAAGCTGATATGATCATAGCTGAGCAAATGCCCTTGTGGTATGATTGAGCATTCCTTGGGTATATGCCCAGGAGTGCTACATCTGGGTCTTGGGGGTGATGGATTCCCAATTTTCTAAGGAAGCACCATATTGATTCCAAAGTGGCTGTACAAGCTTGCATTCCCACCAGAAGTGGAGGAGAGTTCCCCTTGCTCTACATTCTCTCCAGCATAAGCTGTCTTCTGTGCTTCTGATCTTAGCCATTGTGACAGGTGTAAGGTGGTATCTCAGAATCGTTTTGATTTGCATTTCTTGGATAATTAGGGATGTTGAGCAATTCCTTAAATGTCTTTCAGCCATTTGAACTTCCTCTGTTGTTCTATAGCCAATTTCTTAATTGGACTATTGGGCATTTTGATGTCTAATTTCTTGAGTTCTTTATATATTCTGTATATCAGCCCTCTGTCATATGTGGGGTTGGTGAAGACCTTTTCCCATTCTGTAGGCTGTCACTTTGTCTTGTTGACTGTGTCCTTTGCTCTACAAAAGCTTCTCAGTTTCAACAGGTCCCATTGATTGATTGTTTCTCTCAGTGTCTGTGCTACTGCTGTTATATTTAGAAAATGATCTCCAGTGCCAATGCATTAAAGAATACTTCCTACTTTCTCTACTATCAGGTTCAGAGTAGCTGGATTTATGTTGAGGTCTTTGATTCACTTGGATTTAAGTTTTGTGCACAGTGACAGATATGGATCGATTTGCAGCCTTCTACACATTGACATCCAGTTATGCCAGCACCATTTGTTGGAGATGCTTTCTTTTTTCCATTGTACATTTTTGGCTTCTTTGTCAAAAATTATATGTTCATAGGTGTGTGGGTTAATGTCAGGGTCTTCAATTCGATTCCATTGGTCCACATGTCAGTTTTTATGCCAGTACCAAGCTGTTTTTATTACAGTAGCTCTATAGTATAGCTTGAGGTTGGGGATTGTGATGCCTCCAGAGGTTGTTTTACTGTACAGGATTCTTTTGGCTATCCTGGTTTTTTTGTTTTTCCATATGAAGTTGAGTATTATTCTTTCCAGGTCTGTGAAGAATTGTGTTGGTAATTTCATGGGGATTGCCTTGAATCTGTAGATTGCTTTTGCTAAGATCGCCATTTTTACTATGTTAATCCTGCCTATCCATGAGCATGGGAGTTCTTTCCATTTTCTGACATCTTCTTCAATTTCTTTTTTCAGGGACTTAAAGTTCTTGTCATGTAGGTCCTTCATATGCTTAGTTAGAGTAAAACCAAGGTATTTTATATCATTTGTGGCTATTGTAAAGGGTGATGTATCTCTGATTTCCTTCTCAGCCTGTTTGTCTATTGTATATAGGAGGGCTACTGATTTTTTTTTAGTTGATCTTGTATCCTGCAATGTTGCTGAAGGTTTTTATTAGCTGTATCAGTTCCTTGGTTGAATTTTTGGTGTCACTCATGTATACTAACATGTCATCTGCAAATGGGGAGAGCTTGACTTCTTCCTTTCCAATTTGTATCCCCTTAATCTCTTCATGTTGTCTTATAGCTCTGGCTAGAACTTCAAGTACTATATTGAATAAGTATGGGGAGAGGGGACAGCCTTGTCTTGTTCCTGATTTTAGTGGTATTGCTTTGAGTTTCTCTCCATTTAATTTGATGTTGGCTGTTGGCTTGCTGTAGATTGCCTTTATTATGTTTAGGTATGTTCCCTGTATTCCTGATTGCTCCAAGACCTTTTTCATGAAGGGGTGTTGGATTTTGTCAAATGCCTTTTCTGCATCTAGTGAGATGATCATGTGGTTTTTATCTTTGAGTTTGTTTATATGGTGTATTACATTGATGGACTTTCGTATGTCAAACCACCCTTGCATCCCTGGGATGAAGCCTACATGATCATGGTGGATAATTGTCTTGATGTGTTCTTGTAGTCTGTTTGCCAGAATTTTATTGAGTATTTTTGCATCAATGTTCATGAGGGAGATCGGTCTGTAGTTCTCTTTCTTTGTTGCATCTTTGTTTGGTTAAGGAATTAGGGTAATTGTAGCCTCATAGAAGGAGTTTGGTAATATACCTTCTGCTTCTATTGTGTGGAACATTTTAAAGAGTATTGGTATTAAGTCTTCTTTGAAGATATTGTAGAATTCTGCAGTGAAACCCATCAAGTCCAGGGCTTTTTTTGGTTGGGAGACTTTTAATGACTGATTCTATTTCCTTAGGGGTTATTGGACTATTTAAATGGTTTGTCTGGTCTTGATTTAACTTGGGTATGTGGTACCTATCCAGAAAATTATCCATTTCTTTTAGGTTTTCCAGTTTTGTGGAGTAGAGGTTTTTGAAGTATGACCTGATGATTCTCTGGATTTCCTCATTGCCTGTTGTTATGTCCCCCTTTTCATTTCTGATTTTGTTAATTTGGATGCTCTCTCTCTGTCTTTTGGTTAGTTTGGATAAGGGCTTGTCTATCTTGTTGATCTTCTCAAAGAACCAACTCTTTGTTTCATTAATCCTTTGTATTGTTCTCTTTATTTCTATTTTATTGATTTCAGCTCTCAGTTTGATAATTTCCTAGAGTCTGTTCCTGGAGACTTTGCTTCTTCCTGTTCAAGGGCTTTCAGGTGTGCTGTCAAGTCACTAGCATGAGATTTCTCCAGCTTCTTTATGTGGGCAATCAGTGGTATGAATTTCCCTCTTAGCACTGCTTTCATAGTATCCCATAAGTTTGGGTATGTGGTGTATTCCTTTTCATTGATCTCTAGGAAGTCTTTAATTTCTTTCTTCATTTCTTCCTTAACCCATTGGTGATTCAGTTGAGCATTATTCAGTTTCCATGAGATTGTAGGATTACTGTAGTTTTTTTTTTTTTTTTTTTTTCCTGTTGTTGAAATCTAACTTTAAACCATGGTGGTCTGATAGAACACAGGAAGTTATTCCAATTGTTTTGTATCTGTTGAGATTTGCTTTGTGGTCAAGTATGTGGTCGATTTTAGAGAAGGTTCCATGGGGTGCTGAGAAGAAGGTATATTCTTTTTTGTTTGGGTGGAATTATCAGTAGATATCGATTAAGTCCATTGGAGCCATAACATCAGTTAAGTCCATTATGTCTCGGTTAAGTTTCAATTTGGCCGATCTGTCCAGAGGTGAAAGTGGGGTGTTGAAGTCTCCCACTATTAATGTGTGGGGTTTTATATGTGATTTAACCTTTAGTAATGTTTCTTTTACATATGTGGGTGCCCTTATGTCTGGGGCATAAATGTTCAGAATTGAGACTTCATCTTGGTGGATCTTTCCTGAGATGAGCATGTAATGTCCTTCATCATCTTTTTTTATTGATTTTAGATTGAAGTCTATTTTGCTGGATATCAGGATGGCTACACCAGCTTGCTTCCTAAGACCATTTGATTGGAAAGTCTTTTCCCAGCCTTTTATTCTTAGGAGGTGTCTGTCTTTGAATTTGAAGTGTGTTTCTTGTATGCAGCAGAAAGATGGGTCCTGTTTTCATATCCATTCTGTTAGTCTGTTTCTTTTTATAGGTGAATTAAGTCCATTGATAATAAGTGATATTAATGACCAGTGATTGTTCGTTCCTGTTGTTATTTTTATTTTTTGGTGGTAGTGTGTGTGTACTTCTCTTCTTTGGGGTTTACTGCCCTGGTGTTATCTATTGCCTGTGTTTTCATGGGTGTATCTGCCTTCCTTAGGTTGGAATTTTCCTTCTAGTGCTTTCTGTAGGGCTGGGTTTGTGGATAAGTATTATTTAAATCTGGTTTTTTCTTGGAAGGTCTAGTTCACTCCATCTATGATGATTGAACGTTTTGGTGGGTATATTAGTCTAGGCTGGCATCCATGGTCTCTTAGTGTCTGCATTATATATGTCCAGGTCCTTCTGGCTTTCAAAGTCTCCATCAAGAAATTGGGTGTTATTCTGATGGGTTTGCCTTTATAAGTCACTTGGCCTTTTTCCTTTGCTCCCCTTAATATTCTTTCTTTATTCTGTACATTTACTTGTTTAATTATTATGTGGCAAGGGGACTTTTTGGGGGGTTCTAGTCTGTTTGGTGTTCTATAGGCTTCTTATATCTTCATAGGCATTTCCTTCTTTACGTTAGGGAAGTTTTCTTCTATGATCTTGTTAAATATATTTTCTGTGCCTTTGAGTTGGTATTCTTCTCCTTCCTCTATCCCTATTATTTGTAGGTTTGG
This sequence comes from Onychomys torridus, assembly GCF_903995425.1. NCBI lineage: Eukaryota > Metazoa > Chordata > Mammalia > Rodentia > Cricetidae > Onychomys > Onychomys torridus. The sequence goes on from NC_050455.1 coordinate 76,133,983, forward strand.
TCTGTTCATGGTGTCCCAAATTTCTTGGACATTTTGGGTCATGACTTTGTTGGTTTTAATGTTTTCTTTGACTGATGAATCTATTTCTTCTACCGCATCTTCAACACCAGAGATCCTCTCTTCCATCTCTTGCATTCTGTTGGTTATCCTTGCCTCTGAAGTTCCTGTTTGTTTACTCAGATTTTCTTTTTACAACATTCCTTCTGCTAGTGTCTTCTTCATTTTTTCTATTTCCCTCTTCAGGTCTTGGATTGTCTCCCTTGCTTTTTCATGATTTTCATTCAAGGGTTTATTATTTTCTTCTGCTTTAATTGTCCTTTCCTCTAGTTTTTTATAGCATTCTTCCCATTTTTTGTTTGTCTGTTCCTCCACTTTATTTTTGATTTCTTCTATATAAGGCTCTAGCCTCTTTATGATGTTACTTATAAGGCTGTTTTCTTCTTCTTCTTCCATTCCATGATGTTCAGGTCTAGCTGTTGGAGAAGGGCTAGGTTCTGGTAATGCTGTATTGCTCTTTATTTTGTTGTATGTACTTCTGCCTTGATGTCTGCCCATCTCCTCTTGTGTTCGTTCTTGGTTTTATCAGTGTACTTGGTCCAGAGAGAGTTGACAGATTTAGGGAGCCTCTCTCTGGTCCAGATGGAAGCTCTGGGCCAGATGGGAGCACTGGTCCAGATGAGAGTGCTGGCCGGATAGGAGCTGGGGCACTGGACTCTGAGTCTTGGGAAGTCCCTGATGTCTCCTTATTTTGTCCAGATGGGAGCTCCTCTTGTCCAGATAGGAGTTCCTCTGGTCTCTGGTCCAGATGAGAGTTCTAGGGCAGGATGGAAGCTTGGGGCTGGTCTCTGATTCTCAGGAAGTGGCTGGGGTCTCCAGCAGATGGGTGTTGGGGCAGGGTGTGGAGACTGCAGTGTCTGCCTGCAGTCTTGGAAAAGGGGAGCCTTCCTGTAGGGCTAGCTGATTGACAGGAAACTGGGTCGAAGTTGGTCAGGCCCTCCCAGGGTGGCCTGTGTCCAGCAGTGGGACCCAGGCACAGTTGCCTCGAGCATTTATTCTTAGGAAATTGAAATTACATGAAAATTTAAATTATACAGAAAATTCCATGATATCAAGACATCACTGAATAAAAGCAAATATTTCAAGATGGAATCAGATATGGTTCATATAGACAGAAAAAAATATATCCATGACAGAGCTGCTCCTTCTTTGTGGTCTTGGGCAGTCATGCTTCAATAATTTTCTCCTACAATTTCATAGCAGAAAGTATTTAATCAAGGTCCTAGCAGCAGGAAGATATTAGAATCACCAAGGATGTACAAAGCTCACATATATATTTCAAAATGACACATTATGTTCCATGTTTTCTTAAATTTCCTGGAGTTAAGAAAATTTTCTTAAGGAAAGGCATCTGAATCGCCTTTAAGAATGTCCATATTCTCTTATTGAGCCTATTCTTGGACTCTTTTCACTCATAATGAATTTTGATATTTGGAGATTGCTTAGAGTGTTGGCAGATGAAACATTCCTTGTGTAGGTTCACAGAGCTTAAGAAAAACCTGGTACCTGAGGAAAGTAAACTACTGCTTATAAACCTTGCAACCTCCAGAAAATCAATGGCCACCTAAAAACATCTAAACCACTTTCCCATGAAGATGAAAATTGAAGAGACGAGAGGAGAGAAGGAAACTAGAAATAGAAATGATGAGTAAAGAAGGTGTCTATGTCCCGGATTCTAAGAGTTCTAAGAATGGCTTCCAGATACTGTTCATTCTACCTTGTGAAAACAATATAAAGCTCTTCAATTCCTAAGGGCACAAAGAAACACAGGAAGGTACTCATAGCTTCTCTCTGGCAGACAGAATCTGCATCCCTGTTCTGCTTCTCAGCATGGCTGTATGTACAGAAATTCGCACATGAAAATTCTTCAAGGGGATTTCTGAATTTATCAGTTAGGAAGGTACAATTCTATTCTATATTTCCCATTATATCAATTCCATCCTACCTCATATGTAAAACATAGCCTCAACTCTGTATCTGAGTGCCAAGGGAGCTTTCAGACTTCATCTTATGAATTTGTCAAAAATATGGCACATATATCATCCATGTTCTCATGACCATCTGCAGAAGGATGTATTGCAGACTGCACCATATGAAAACCATTTTTCACAGTTCCTGTAGAATGCATTCTTCTCTCCTACAGCTGTGCTTTTGATAGTCCTTGTACAAAAGGGATAAGCAGACCTACAATAATGATGGGGTTTTGTTGCCATTAATTTCAAACCACTACAAATCCAGGGTACTAAGCCAGACCGTGGTGGTGCACGTCTTTAATCCCAGCACTTGGGGAGGCAGAGCCAAGTGGATCTCTGTGAGTTCAAGGCCACCCTGGTCCAATCTCACAGAGTGAGATCCATGACAGGCACCAAAAGTACACAGAGAAACCCTGTCTTGAAACAAACAATTCCAGGGTACTTCATAGGCATTGTTTCACAGAACTTACACATTAACACTTTTAGTCCTCACCAATAAAAGCTAGGAAGCAAGTTCTACTTTATGGATGATAGCAACCATGACATGGAAACTTTTGTATTTTATTCAAAGTAAAGAGGGCTGGTGAGATGGCTCAGTGGGTAAAGGTAGCTGGACAAGCCTAAGGACATGAGTTCAATCCTTGGCATCCACATGATGGAAAGGGAGAAAATTGGTACCATTTTCCTCTGATGTCCACACAGGTACTGTGGTAAGTGTGCACCTACAAGCAAACATACACACACACACACACACACACACACACCACGAGTAATTTTTTTAAAAAGTAAAATGTTTGGTATTTAAATGAATGAACTGACAAACTTCACGATATTTTGAATAAATAATGCTTCATTAAACAAATGAACGTAGTAAAATAGGGGAATAATGATTATAAAGGACCTACTTAATATCTGTGCTGTGGGATGTTCTGTATGTCAAATGTGTTGTTCTTATTGGTTAATAAATAAAACACTGATTGGCCAGTAGCCAGGCAGGAAGTATAGGCAGGACAAGCAGAGAAGATAATTCTGGGAAGTGGAAGGCTGAGGCAGAGCGACACTGCCAGCCACCGCCATGACATGTGAGATGTAAGGTACAGGTAAGCCATGAGCCATGTGGCAACTTACAGATTAATAGAAATGGGTTGATTTAAGATATAAGAATAGCTGGGATCTTCTGCTCCCCTAAGCTTTCTTTCCCTCAAACCTTGCCCTTCATTACTCCCACTGTCATCCAGGTTGTTCATGTAGATCTCATCCATTTCTCTGTCATTGGGTGATCCCTGGATCTTTCCTAGGGTCCCGTTTTCTAGGTAGCCTCCCTGGAGTTGTGTAGCAGTCTAGTCATCTTTGTTTTACATCTAGTATCCTCGCATGAGTGAGTACATACCATGTTTGTCCTTCTGAGTCTGGGTTACCTCACTCAGGATGACTTTTTCTAGATCCATCCATTTGCCTGCAAATTTCCTGATGTCATTGTTTTTCTCTGCTGAGTAGTACTCCATTGTGTATATTTACCATATTTTCTTTATCCATTCTTCAGCTGAGGGGCATCTAGGTTGTTTCCAGGTTCTGGCTATTACAAACAATGCTGATATGAACATAGCTGAGGAACAGACCATGATAAATGAAGACCACATGAGACCAGGAATAGGCAGAGTGCTGGAGAGGTCCCCAAAAATCCACAATGATACATCCTCTGTAGACTGCTGGCAATGGACGAGAGAAAGCCTGATCTGACCTAGTCGGGTGATCAGAGGGCCAAACACCCTAACAGTCGTCTTGGAACTCTCATCCAATAACTGATGGAAGTGGATGCAGAGATCCTTGGCCAGGCCCCAGGTGGAGCTCCAGGTGTCCAACTGTGGAGAAAGAGGAAGGTCTGCAAGAGCGTGAATTGTTGAATCCAAGATTGCAAAAAGCACAGGGACAAATAGCCAATTGAATGGAAGCACATGAATTATGAACCAAAGGCTGTTGAGCCCCCAGCTGGATCAGGCCCTCTGGATAAGTGAGACAATTGAATAGCTTGATCTGTTTGGGAGGCTCCCAGGCTGTGGGACCAGGACCTGTCCTTGGTGCATAAGCTGGCTGTTTGGAACCTTGGGCTTACACAGGGACACATGCTCAGCCTAGAAGGAGGGCACTGGACCTGCCTGTACTGAATCCACCAGGTTTCAATGAGTCCCCAGGGATGTCTTGGTCCTGGAGGACATGGGAATGGAGGAGAGGGGCTGGGGGGAAGGAGGGGAGTGGGAGGGGGAGAACAAGGGAACCCATGGCTGATGTATAAAATTAAAACACATGATAAAAAAAAGATATAAGAACAGTTAGCAAGAAGCCTGTCATGGCCATACAGTTTATAAGTAATATAAGTCTCTGTGTGTTTACTTGGGTGGGTCTGAGCAGCTGTGAGACTGGTGGGTGAGAGTGATATGGCCTGACTGTGGGCCAGGCAGAACCTGGAGAGAAAACTCTAGCTACACATCTGAATCATTATTTTACTTTTAAAATTATATATATATATATAAAATTTATCATCATTTAGCCATTTGTATCATTGTCTTTTTCTGTAATTTTCTGTATTATTTGTGCAATATCATTAGATCTGTAGATAAACAGGATAAGCCATCCAAGTTCTGTACAGCCCCCTGCCATCCTGATGCTGCTATAGCACATTGCATTTCTAAGCATGGAGAGCCAACTGAATTCATTATTGCTTTTAAACCAAAGGCTGAAGAAAACTGACACATGCATCAGTCCCCTCTGGTGAAAAATTCCTCAGGTTTGTTCTGGTAACCTCAAACCAACTCCCTAGGCAAGTTTTGTTAGTACATTTAGCTGAAGGATAGAAGACCAATGTCTGCTTATGGAGGATGTCTGTTTACTGTGGACAGTCTAGCCTTACCTTGGCAACAGGGCATGGTAGCTGTTCAATTATGGCTAACTCCAATGTTTCATTCTGATTCATTTTTATATCAGACCCAGCTCATGGTTCACAGAAAACTCCAGCAGGACCCAGGTGTGACTAGAAAAACAAAGGGAAGAACGTGCGCATCAGTCATCTGAATGACTTACTGATCTCTTCTAGAACTACTCAAACTAGTTACAAATATCTGTCCCCCTTGGCTCATGCATTCTTCAACTACAACCTAGCCTCATGGTGAATGTGTCCAGTAATACCCAACTCACATCAAAATATTATAGTCAAACACACTTTGTCGCATGTCCCATTATTGGTGTTCAGGTTCTACCCATGACTCAGCAGTACAGGGAGAACTGTTCATCCAATGTAAAGATGGTGAGTTCTGTCAAGGGCAGAGCTCAAACTCTGCAGGTGTTCTGCCATATCATGCCACCCATATTCAAGCACCACCACATTTCTTGATCAAACTACCTACTCTCAGAGTTCCTTAAGCCACAGCTTGAAGTGCATTCCATCTCTTGCTTTAGGCCCCATGTAAAACTTGAGAGTATCTGTTAATCCAATAGAAGTACTGCAAGAGTAATTTTTAAGAATCTAAGAGGTGGTGACAGGCAATGCATTGCATGTTAACTGATCCCTTGAGTGTGCTACCCCAAGCAAACTGTCAGTGAATAAGTCATCAGAATGAGATTTATGTTGTACACAAGTGTAGAAATGGGATTACCCTGCACTTCAAATAGGAGACTGGAAAATGTTTTACAACAAAATTAAATAAAAGCACTACCAATTTTTGTGTTTTAAGAAAAATTACCGGCTCTTACATAACCCAGCATCAAATGTATCAAGGGATTTATGTTGAATTGGCTTCAAAATGCTTAAGTGTTTAATTGTTCTTCCCTATGTCACCTAGGCCTGTTTTGGTATTCAATGCTTAATTTAAGCATTTCACAATTTCTTATTATGGTGTGCCAGTATTTCATGATTTTCTTTCAGCACTATTTTTAATATCATAAACATTATATTATGGCATTTATATAACTTTACCAATTTTTAAGTGTGAAGACTTAAGAAGTTATTTTAAAATTTAAACTTGAATGAAGGAGGAAGAGAGTAAATACTAAAATCTTGAAAAATCCATATACAGAGGAGCCATAGTAAATCAGGAAATCATTCTTTCTTAATTTTACAGTTCTACTTTGGTCAATATTAATCTTTAGTTAATTAGCTGAATAATTTATTGAGTTAAGAATAAGGCAGACTATTTCTGTAGTTATTCTTCTGTGAATAGTAAATGTTGTAAGATGAGCTTCAAATTAGATAAATCAAATTTAAAAGGCAGCTTAAAGCAATTTTTGGTTCCCTATGAAGTGATGAGAGAAATGAATGGAGACCTACAGGAAGTGCTAACCTATTCAGATGATGCAGGTGCTAAATTGACATATTTCCCCCTTGCATGTCTATTCTTACTGCTTATGAGGCAAAATATTTGAACAAGTGTACCCATTATGACACATTGCTGCCCACTATACAGTGAGTAGATCAGCATGATATTTATGACCAATTGACATTTGGGTATATATTCAAAGTTGTGACCTTTAAACTAAGGAGACTTTTAGGTTGAATGCACCTTGGTAACTTGGATGTTGTCTTCATTACTGAAGTGTTAGAATGTCTAATAGTGGCCTGCATGATTCTCAATGTCTCACTTAGAGCATTAAAAGTGAGGTCTCCCTTGGGTAGTCAACATAGGCTGGCATACCAAGTTGGGGCTGGACCTAGCCTTTCCCCACTGCATCAAAGCTGAGTAAGGCATTGCACCAGAGGGAATGGGCTCCAAAAAGCCAGTTTCTGTACCCAGGATAAGTCCTGGTCCCATTGCCAGGGAACCCACAAACACATCAAGCTATACAACTTTCACCCACATTCAGAGACTGTAGTGCAGTCCTATTCAGGCTCCCCCGGTGGGGATGGGGGTGGGATAGGGATAGAAGTGGGGGAGCCTGAGAAAAGGAGGGAGGGGTTGGTATGTAAAATAAAATAAAAGAAATTTAAATAAACTTTTTTAAAAAAAATAAAGTGAGGTCTCTGAAGTTTAAGAGGTGAAATCAACCAACTAGAAAAACCTTTGAAACCTACTATTCTTTCCAAAATTAAATACTTCACAAGTGACACTTTGCTGTAGAGCTCCATAATGACCAAATTAGGACTTTGGTGGATATCTGCTGATATGGTTACTGCCACAGGGAACTTTCTTGGAGGAACTCTGCTCTGAGATGTTCTATCTCATAGACAGGCCCATCTAGTTCCTCTCATAATGTACTTGTAAAAGCTCCCTGACCCTGAGAATGATGAAGAACTTGGAGGATTCAGACTTCAGGTGCTACCGTTAAGGAAATTTCATTATGCTTATAACTCATCCCTCCCTGGCTGATATTGTGTAAAGATGTGCTGAAGGGCAATGTCATAGAGAGAGAAGGCTTCATTATTCATGTGTGTCTGCTTGCCACTAACATCACTTTTTAGCTTTTCCTGATATCCACTCTGGTTTCCTGTATTGACTTTTGTGGACAATCCATTGAGAAAATTGCTGTGTCTCATAAGTTATGAATAAAATCAGCCATTGTTTTTTATATTGATTTATATCAATTTATATTGATGAATATAAAGCACATTCTTTGTTAAACCAAGGATCACTGTAATCCTCATATATAACTAATCTTTAGGCTAGGGTAAGATGGATTCTCTTTACCAGAGGAGCTACTATATATTTCAACCATCTCTCACTTGTATCAGTTTGACATTTTTATATATTTTTAACATTAGGAGAAATTAAACTTGTGTGTGTGTGTGTGTGTGTGTGTGTGTGTGTGTGTGTGTGTAAGGAAGTAAACCCTATACCTTAAGACTGCTATTTAAATGCTCTGCCAATCTACCATGAAAGTGTGAAAGTGTGCATTTTTGGTCCTGTTTTGAAATGTGGTCTGTTCACAGTCTAGCAAATGTGGTTCAATAATCTCCCACAGTGCTCTGCCACCATCACCTTCCTCAGTGTGGGTGTTACAGGTATGCCCAGCATTTGTACAGGTACTAGGGACTTGAACTTAGAAACTATTGCTTTCGTGCAATTGCTCTTATCCACTAAGATTTCTCTTTATCCCCAAAGTTGTATTTTATTATTGAGAATGCAGTTCAGACCTTGGAAAGATAGACAGTAAAAGAAGTTTTTCCTCCCCTAAAGTCTTCAATCTTGATGAGAGAGAATAGAAAAAAATATTAAAGTTTCTACTTGGCTATGTCTTCCATTATTACCTCATGGTCTACAGAGCCATGTGCATGCATTGCTAGTTGTAACAGGTATTTGGATACATTGCATACCCAGGGAACAGAGAGGCAGAGAAATAGTCCATATAACCACTTAACTTTATGTGATTCTGTTTAAGATTTTTTAAAAAAAATCCCCTTTGTTGCTTAGTCTAAATAAATGCCCATCATCTCCTAAAACAATAATGCCATTTTGTTATTCCTATGACATTTTGGTTGTAATATTCCTTGAAAATTCTAAGTACAAACACTTTTCCCCCACAACAGCATTTTGATGTTTTTATTATATTTTTATTTATTTATTTATTTATTTATTTATTTATTTATTTTTTCTTCTTACTTTTCTTCTCTCATACAATAAATCCTCACTGCATCCTCCTCTCCACTCCTCCCAGTTCCCCATTCCACATTCCCTCTCCTCCAGATCTATTGTTCTTTAATTTCCTTTCAGAAATGAGCAGGCCTCACAGGGATGTCAACCAAATGAGACATAACAAAGTGCAATAAGATTACTAGGCACGATCCTTCATATAAAGGCTGGACAAAGCAACCCACTAGGGGGAAAAGGGTCCCAAGAGCAGGCAAAAGATTCAGAGACACTCCCACTTCCACTATTAGGCATACCACAAGAACCCCAAGATGAAAAATTACAGAATGTATGCAGAGGACCTAGTGCAGACCTATGTAGGCTCATGGTGGCCGCTTCAGTCTTTGTGAGCCAAGATGACCCAGCTTAGTTGATTATTTGGGCCATGTTCTCATGTTGCCCTTTACCCCTCTTGCTCCTACAATCCTTCCTCCCCTCCTTTATTCTGTGATAAAGCTACAGTTACCTGCAGGTCTCAGGAGCAGTACCATTTACTGTCAACTAGCATTGTTGAAAATTTGCAGGGTCCTTCCTCAAAGCAAATCAAGTTTTTCTTTATTTTTTTGTTCTTTATTAAGATTTTTTTTATTCATTTTACATACCAACCACAGATTCAGTTTAGAGTTCCCATGAGCCTCCAGGAGTTGTGTAAACAGTCCCCACTGCTCTGGAATACTAGCCAACAGACAAATGGAGGCACACAAGCTGAGCCTCTCTGTGGCCCAGGAAAGAAAGTGACGGTACAATGTTTTAGCATTTGTTAAACCACTTAAATGTAATCTAGACTGAGGAATCTCTAGTGCCCTGGTTTCCTACACAAACAGAGCAAAACCCTAGGTGATGCAAACTGGTAAAACAAACTTCAGCTTAACCAGCAGGAAATTGCAAACTAACCTTTAGGTGGGTCAGGGCTTTCCCATGGGGTGGCCCAGATAAACCTACTGTTCTACTTCAGCCTCAGAAGCTGTTATTTTTTTTTTTAATTTTTTACCTCTGTGCAAATTGCACACGTGTATGTATATGTTTATGCATGCACAGACATGCACACATGAAGTTGGAAAATGTGAGATGAGGTCTGGTGAAGGAGGGGAGCTGGGTTTTATTATAATCTGTGGGGAGGTTGTTAAGGATAAGAAAACAGTTAATATGAGGGGTTAAAACATCAGTAGCATCTATATATAAAAATTAATATGATAAACCAAGGAGTGAGTATAAATTTGAAAAGTGAATGTAATAATCCTTTTTATATGGACTTCAAGACATGTTTCATCTTTCAATTAAACAATTTGAATTAAAGGGAACCCATTACAGCAAGTAGGAGAAAACCCCAACTCCAGAAAACCCCATTTGTTCCCAATTCAGAATTGTTGAATACTCAGACAGATTTTTACTCTCTTCAATGACTAATACCCATTTATATGAATTATCCTGATTTGGTTTATGCTCCTTTCAGTCAACACTCTTTATTAAAGAACCACAACTTAAAAAAAAAATCTCTGGCAACTGTACTTCTTTGGTCCCCTCCAAAACACTTTGTTTCCCTCAGGCACAACTGAAATGAAATACAGTCAGTCAGTGAGCTAGGATTCTGAAACCAGAATGGCAATGATTTGATTTAATCTTCTTAAAAATGATTAAGGTAATACAACAATAAATCATGAATTAAAAATAAATTGTATCCCAAGTAATGAAGTATGCAATAATGTCTGCTTTTAGTCCCTGTGAAAATACATTTACAGAGAGAGCAGTGCCTGCCACACTTCTCATAATTCTCTGCACTGGCAGACTAACGCATGCTCTCTTGAGACACTTTGTCAAGGAGATGAAAGACACAATACATAGAAACTGTGTCTTGAAGGAACAGAAGGCTTCTGCTGTATTTTCCAGGCACTTTGTGCAATCAGAGAACCGTCTATGTCAACCCATATGGTTCTTTCCTTCATTTAAAATACTTAGTTATCCTTTGTTTGTGCTTTACCATGCTTCTCTCTTATTGAAATAGTTAATGATTTCCCCAAAGTTTTAAAAGAAGATTCCAGGATAATGATGAAGAAAAAAATTATTTTTTTTCTTACCTCCTACATATTTTTTATTTATTTTTTCAACACAATTTTTTTATTATTTTGATTCAGTAAAAATCTGCCAAACTTCAGGTTAATAATCAATCTATATATTCTATCAGCTTGTTGCTATAAATAGTACATTATGCTAGAGAGTTATAACGAACCCAAGGGAAGAAAAATAGGACAGAGACTATGTCCTAGATAACCTTAGATCTAAAGCTCATGAAACTACTGGATAACATTTAAGTACTGTGGTTGTATAACACTGACAATGTAGGGAAGAGAGAGCCATGTGGCCAGAGAGTTCATCAGAAGAAATAGATTTAGCTCTGCCTATTCAGAGGTTATTAGAACAATATCATTAGAATATATAACATTAGGGCATATTAGGCATCTATATTGCTGCTCTGGCTGTTATTAGCAGTTCATCTACCCAACATTTATTGGATATGGTACAGAAGGCCCTTTCCAAAGTCATGAAGGGCACCAATTCCATAGATATATAATGATAATTCTTATCTTCAGAAGTTGGGAAACACTTCTGGAAGTAGAAATAATTAGTTCACACAAAGAATAAGGACAGATAAACCACAAAGAATGGTAGTGGTATTTCTGTTGAGTCATGTATTGAGGCTTTGACTTCTTAATTGGGATATTTTTCTTATAGAAATATTTCCTTCAAATTTTGGCTTGTAATACCGTTAATAAAAAATCATATTGTATTTGATAATAAAGTCATTTGGAGAAACCAACACTAGAAAAAATTTAATCAAATTATAATGCACACACATAAAGGAATATAATACTGTTTAATTACAGTATGCCTATTCTCTAATGTCACAATAATTTTATAGAAATACCAGTACAGACACTCTTCAGTGGGGACAGTAGACCAGATACCAACACTTTTGTATACACAAGGCTTACATATATTATGTACAGGGAAGTTTCTCTTGCCAAAACATTTAGTTGAACGGTCAACAATATGCTTGTGGACTGATGCAAACAGGAAGCTTTGCAAATCCCAAATATTACTGGGGCTATAAAGAATGCATGATAACTTACAGCAGAAGCACAGCATAAAAAAAAGCTCTGTACCCCTATTCTTACCTCTAGTCTTTACACCCAAAGGTCAACACATTAAAACATGGGAATAATTGTAAAGATGTATTAATCCCTTGGGCATGAGCTAAATAAACTACATGCTTCTCATGGTCACAACGTACATAGTGTGGTTGTACATCATAATGTGACTAAGTTCACAGAGATACAAGCAAAACTTCCATTCAATAATTGACTAAACCATGACAGGTAGGCTTTGTCCAGGTCCATTTTGAAACCTGTTACTACATTATAGGAACAAGAGTCACTTAAGGAAACATTTGTTGGAATCATTTGCTGAAATTTTAACTAAGTTTAGTCTTGATCATTGATTGAATAACCAGAATTAGAGCCAATTTGTAGGTTTTAGTTGGTATTTTGTAAAATTTTGCAGGCAAAAATAGTGTAGGGTAGCAAGTCTTACATTTCTACCCATGTAGAATGGAATTAAATAATTAAGTAAGTGGGTGATAAATTGCGGGAGACAGATTTCTCATTGATGGAATCACAATTTATAAGAATGCAGTAAAGGAGTCTACAGTATTCAATATAGCTATACAAATTAGAGTTGGAGACCTTAGAATGAACTCATGTTTAGATTACTAGGAATACAAATGGTCACACATAAAACTATTTTATATGGGTATTTATATGATGGTATTACATGCACATTTCATTACTTTCTCTGTCAGATGAGAGAGTCTAGAAACCATGATAGCCTCATAGTGATAGACACTCTAATTGAACAATTTTGATTCATAATATTTTCAATAAAATAAAATATGGCTCCTTGAAGAAATGTCTGAATTCTAAAACTGAGATAAGAATGTGGTGGTATTGTATTCCCCGAAATATTGTGCACCTTAGTAAATTTATCTGGGGTCAGAGACAGAACAGCCACAATATTAAACAGAGAATAGGCAGTGGTAGCACACGCCTTTAATCCTAGCATTCCAGAGGCAGAAATCCATCTGTTCAAGGATACAGCCAAGCATGGTGACTCACACCTTTAATCCCAGGGAGTGATGGACCAGAAACTAGAAGCATTTGGCTGGTTAAGCTTTTGACTGGTTAAGCGTTTAGGCTTTGAGCAGCACAGTTCAGCTGAGATTCATTTGGATGAGGACTCAGAAGCTTCCAGTCTGAGAAAACAGGATCAGTTGAGGAACTGGCGAGGAGAGGTGGCTGTGGTTTGTTCTGTTTCTCTGATCTTCCAGCATTTACCCCTATAGCTGGCTCAGGTTTGATTTTATTAATAAGAACTTTTAAGATTCCTGCTACATAAGAACTATTTAAGATTAACCTATGATATTTTCTCTTGTCAGAAAGTACACAAAGTACTCAAAAGAAAATAAGCAGTTTTTACGGGATATGCCAAAGTTACCAAAAACTAACTGAAATAATTCTAACAACTAAAAGTATATCACTGTTAGCAGTAAAGCTAATGGCATCTATTGAATGGTAACCTAAACTACAAATAAGATAAATTATGGAATGAATTATTTAAATGAGAACCACCAAATACCTTATATAGATAATACAAAATATATTGTGTAGATACTTAACCCTCAAGGAAAAGGAACATGAAGTTATACTCTTTAAACATGTCTGTGTATTATTTTTTTCCAAATACTACAACTGGAAACATGCTCCGGCCAGTGGGGTTTCAACGGGGGCAACCAACCTGTGGGAGTGAATGAAAGGAACAGGGAACACAAGAGATGACAGCAAGACAGGATTCTGATCAAGCTGCAAATTTTGTTTTCCTCAGCAAGGCTTATATAGCATAGAAGGGGGAAAAGGCAGGAAGGAGTGAAGGGAGAAGGGCATGCAGAACATGGAAGGGGTGCAGGTCGTGGGGGACATGTGGGTCGTGTAATTGCAAGATGTCTGCTAAGGTCACTGGTCAGGGGCCATTTGTTCTGTTGCTAGGCTACTTGACCATGGAATGCTCTTTATATTTGGTTGTCATGGCACCTGACTGTGGAATTTTCTTATCTTTGAGGGCCTCTGGTTAGTAAACAGGTGTTACTGCTCTGGGAAATGGCAGTGGGCATATGACTTGTTCTCTGGCCTAGCTAGTACTTTTCCATGGTTCATATTTGCTTCCTGACATCTTGCTCCCTGACAGAAACAAGATAATCTTTCCTTCAGACAGTCAACATCAAGCATCATAGATCATGCTGGTAAGATCCACTTTACTATAATTTGATGAATTGGCAAGTTTTTCTGCTGTCTTTTTCTACATTATGCAAAACCCTAGGCCTATCATGAGAAGCAACAAGCAGATTCTAATAGTATGGCATTCTGTAAATTTTCATTCAAAACGGCCAAGGTCACTAAAAAAGATTTAGTCAAATAAAAAGAGACAAAGAAGACCTAAATAAATGCCACAGGGTATTCAGGATTTATGCCTAGGAGGGAAAAATTGGTAAAAAAAAAACAAAGTGAATTTGAATATACTATAAATTTTAGTTACTAGTATATAAATGTTGATATACTAGGGATACATAGTATTATTATGTAATACAAAGCAAGCTAATGATTATTATGACAATGTGATATAAATAAGAATCTTCAGTGCTATTTTCATACATTTTCTATAAAATCTAAAATGTGTTTAAAATGCAAAGTTAGATGCTGGATGGACACAGTGACTTAAATAAAAGAAGTATATAAGGACAACTATTGACACATTTGAGTGATGAAAATAAAGGAATTTAAAAGTACATATCTGTTAGCTAATACCAAAAAAATGGGAAATAGTCCATTACACAGCATAATATTGTAAGACCAGAACAATGTGATTTTTAAACCTTCTGAATGATCTCTTCTTCTCGTTTTCACCACTCATCTAGATTTATGTTTATAGGATAAAAGAAGTTAAGAGAATTCTGACAATAATGCCGTTATTTTTTTTAGAGAAATTTGATTTTTACTTGCTTGTTTTCTGTTTTTATTGATTATTAAAGCAACTGATGAGTTCAAGATAGATACCTTCAAATAAGCAAGTCTGTGACTCAAACAATTATGGTTAGCAGAGACATGCTGGAAATAAGTTTGGACCTTCATAAGTATATGACAAACCTAGAAAATATAAGATAAAATTAAATGCAATAATGTTATTCGTTTTTAACATTTGCTTGTATATTTATGTAAATGAAATTAAAAGAAGAAATGTTTCTAAAATTTGACCTATGTTGACATATGTTTCTAATACATATTCAAAAGGTTTAGAGTTTCTGGTAACCTTTTCATATTATATTCTACCAACAGAAAGTGCTGGGTCATATGGTGGGTGTATCCATAGCTTCCATTTTGTGCACTTCCTAAGAGTTAAGTCTGGTGGGCAGATTCCATTATACTCATCTCCCAATATAGAAAGCAATTGTCTAATTTGTGGGTATTTACAATGCTCATTTCAAAGCTGGGAATCAAAACATAATTGAATCCTTCATTTTCAGATGGATAACTTGTCTTTTGGAACAGTTAACAAAAGATAGTTAATTATCAAAGATTGAGATAGAAAGGGTGCTATTTAAACATAAATAGTGCTTCCCAAACAGGAAATCTGGGGGAATGGATAGATGATTGAGCAAAATTCTTTTCCCTTCATTACTAAAACTATAAATTCTGATTAGTAGGGAAAAAGAGAAAGAAATCAATCTGTTGGGGTCTTTAGATAGAGCAGGTTATTGCACAGGTAAGTACTTTCAACACAGTGGACTCACACTATGAAAGTTTGAAGATAGGAGATAAATCTGTTTGCAAACGTCAGAGCAAACATCACTTGTGGAAGAATAAACTGAATTCATTTCAGGGTGACTCAGGTGAATCCAGACAAGAACCAAAGACAATGGAGGGTATATTAAAAGAACTCCAGCAAGATAGCCAGTGGTTGATGGGCAAGGTTGGTACTATTTCTGGTAATGCAATGGAAGGAATCAACACTTACCCCTGCTCTCTGGAAATAGAACTGCTTTGGGAAAGCTGACAGATGTATGGGGAAAACCTCTGTTCTCAGGCACTGGCATGGTCAGTCCATAGATACTTGTTGTATGCTTGGTGCAGCCTTCCTTATCATATACCAATGTCTTCTGTTGACTGGCGATGCAATGGCATCACTTTGAAGCTGTGATACACAACTGGATTATCTATAAATTTGGTAATATTTACATGGATTGATAAAGCAGAGTCATATCTCCCTCAGCTCAGTACACATAGTGTTATAGTTCCTATTGAAGCACACAGAGTGGCACATGAGTTACATCATGAACCACATTGACAGTGTGACAGGTCTACCTGTTGGAGAGCAACTATGTGGTTAGGAACCAGGTTGCAGAGTCTTGGTTGATACAGCACAGATATTGAGAAAGACAGACAAGTTTTCAGTTATTGTCCAATGTAATCCCTGTAGTTGCAGTGATGAATCTGTAGAAATTCTAACTTATGTCATCTCTTTTCTGGAAGCAAATTATAAGTGCCCTGAGTTCTTTGTAAGTGACTCAAGCTTTTTAACTGTTCTGTTTCAGTATCGCTTAATTTGAAAGCTTTGTAACTTCCTCTCCACCCATTGTCTTTATTCTTATTTCTCTCTTGTGCTGACGATAGAAACTAAAGGCTCTCTAAAGGGACATTGTAGGTGGATGATCTATGAGTGACCTACATACCATCCTACTCCTCTTCTGGAACAAGATCTAAAGGGTTAGCCAACCTAGACAGATCCAAAGGGTAATGAAAGGCAATATTAAGTATTTTTTCAAGAGATGAAACCACATTACTTTTATTTCTCAACTATGTAGTTAAATATTGTTATATAGATTTGTATCAGATATATTGACAATATTTTATGGAAAGATAATAATTAAGGGATAAATGTAGTATTGAATAGAAGTGTCTATGCCTGATTCCATTATAGCATGGCTAAGAAACTGTTTTATGACAACATTTTCAAATACACATATACTTAGAAAATGTAAACACTAAAATATATTTTGCTATTAAAACATGGTTAGTGGGGCTAGGAAAATAGTTAGGTGGTAAAATCACTTGCTGTAAAAGGGTAAAGATATGAATTCAGATATCCAGTGCCCACAGAAATCTGGGGCAGGATTGACAGATTGCCTATGATGCCTAGGAGTGGGAACTTCTGGAATCAGAGATAAAAGATCACCAGAAGATGATGACTAGCTAGACTAGCTTAATTGGTGAACTCTGGAATCAAGTAAGTGATCTTGTTTCAATATATAAGATAAGAGAGATCTAGATAGACACCCAATGTCAACCACTGACCTCTACCCTCACTCCTGTACATATGCAGGCAAATACACACTCACACATATACAAACACGTATATTCCCATGATTCATATCACACACAGTAAAACATGGTTATTGAGGTGCATTAGTTATTTTTATGATCAAACCATCTGATATTTAAACATTTAAAGGTAAGTGTTATTTATTTTACTCATGATATAAGTGGGTTTTGTTAATGACTAATTGACTCCAAACACTTGGGAAAACATCATGGTATGGGAGCACATGGCAGAGGAATTTCTTCACATTAGCTGGATAAGAAAAAAAGACAGAACAAGTCAGGGACAAGAAACCCACATATACTCCCAAAGTCTCATTACTCTTAGTGACCTACTTTCTCCAGTTAGACATTTACTTCTAAAACACCCAACATAGTGAAGCCAGCTGGGGTCCTAGGATCTAACATGTGTTCCCAGTGGGGGTTATTTCCTATCCAAATTATAGCATGACATTTAGAGTAGGCCATTGTATTTAATTTTATATTAACTTCAGTAAAAATAAACACTGTGTTAGGTATAATAGACAGATAAGATGACGGATAAATGACTATTTTATTTACACTTGCATTTTAAAAATCTCATTTTTATCAGAAGTAGACACTGTCTTCCTGCACAAGTGTCATTGCTGCTAAAGTCTTTTTGCAGCTGTATCAAATACATGTAGAATGATTATACAGAGAATTCCCTGAAGATTCTGGGGTTCACTATCTTTGCCTCACTCCTTCCACCCCTCCCCCAAAAAACAACTCATAGGATAGAAATAAGGATGAATCAAAACATAGACATAAACATAACAAGTAAAATACAAACAGTAGTCATGACAGTAGTTAAACTCAGAAAACTAATAACCCTGAATTGCTAAGAGCATGAGTAAATAACCTGTGACCCCTTAAGGTACCAAACAACAAAGGCAACATTAGGCAATTCCTTTTGACTAACCATAAGGGGAAAATATGATTCTTGTATGTTAGAAAATACAAAACTATATAAATATTATGCTGAATTTTTTTGTTCTTTTCCTGCACTTTTAACCTTTGCTAAAAAGAAGACTAAACACTCAACATTAACTACTTGAAATGTTTTTCTCTTCCACAAGAAATGCTAGTGGAGATAGATATATCAATAATATCTATATTCTACTGCTATGAGGAGCAAGTTCCTTCTCCATGACAGCAAACATTGACCATTTTAAGATTATGACTACATTTTAAATTTATGTTTACATTACTGTCTACAGAATTCAAGATGTGATGCCAGCTTTTAGCAGAAAGGATTGACAGCCCACTTAAGTCCATGATTCACATAATACTTCACTCTTCTGATATTTCTCAAAGAAAAAGAAACACCGAAGATGTTAGTAAGGATAAGTCACCATTTCTATCAGGAGAAAAAATAGTCTGGGAGTGCTTTAATGGCTCCATTGCACTCAGGATCCCATGCATTCCTCTCTTCTTGTTGGTAGGCACTGTCAAGAATTTGAAATACACCTGAAGGGGATTTTAAACCTTGGGTGACAGCTTCAAAATACTGCCATGGCTCATCCAGATTCCACGCTAAATCACTCAATTTTAAAACACCAGACATCAGTCTTAAATATTTGAAACTGCATAAGGATTATGGTCATATCAGTATTCAAGATGCTGTGAGGCTCTCTCTTTCTCCCTCTTTCTGTTTCTCTCTCTCTCTCTCTCTCTCTCTCTCTCTCTCTCTCTCTCTCTCTCTCTCTCTCCCCCTCTCCCTCTCCCTCTAATTATATACGTACTATAAAATAATGATGTAATATATTCATATATAAATAATTATATACATATGAAAACCGTCACGACCGCCTCGACCAGCAAGGAAGGCAAAACACCAGGCTCTTCTTTCAGCAGTTTACTCAGGAACCTTGAACAATCTTCTGACCCCGGGGAAAGCCCACCCACAACCTAAATAGTCCCTGGGTGGCCAACCCCAGCCTGCCACATGGGCACTGCACATAGATCCAGGTTCACGGAAGCAAGCCAGATCCTAGGACCAAGCCAAATACGGAGTTGTTTACTCCCAAGAGCACTCACCATCGAGAAGGTGGGGGCGGAAGCCAGTGCCATCTTATGGGTGTGGCTGTGCGCAGCTCTCTACAGTTCCCCCTTTTTTATTATAAACAAGCAGGCAAGAATAGAGGTCTGATCTCTGCGGAAAAAATTTAGGACAATGTACTGGTGTTTGTCCAGGTGTCATCCACCCAGAGAACACTTGACCTGTCCGATACCCTTTTTTGCAGAGGTGGGAACTGGGGTATCAACCCACGTGCAATCAGACATCCTCTTCTCGGGACTTGATCACAGCATGTGCCCTGAGTGCAGTGCACCAGCCTCGCATCCTGGGTGGCCAGCCAGGCCTGAGGGGACTGTCCTGCCTCTATGGCAGTAAAGGCTTGTATGACCATGGCTGTATTATGCTGTTGAGAAGCCCTGACTCTGCAGATGCACCACAGGCAAGCCAGGGAGACCAGCACCAAAAGGCCTGCTAAGGCTCCCAAGCCCACCCACTCCTTGAGATGATTCATGGCATTAGAGATCCATGTAGATAATCCTTTTGCCAGTCCAGCATCCACCCGGGTCGAGTTCACCGTGACAATAGCCACTCTCAGCTGTTCCATCAGGTTGTCGAACTGGCATCGGTCTCAGGAACACGGACAGTATCCCCCATCTGTTTTCCAGCATTCCCGGCTGCATTGTCATGAGGAAAACCAGGAGGATCATCATTTTGACCATTGTGGATTTCCCCACACTGGACTCTTCTAGTGAGGCGTTCGGGCACCCACACCGGATCTTGTTGATCCTGAGGGAAAACACAAACAGAACCTCGTGCCCATGTCAGCATGGGATCGGGCCCGCGCCAGAGCCCTGTTAACACATCTTTCCATTTTACCATTCCTTTAGCTGTACCATGAGACTCATGATGCCTATCCGCTGTGGAATGGCCCTGAGCATCCAAATTTAAAAAATTGATGGTAAATAAAGGAAGAGAAAGTCTTTCCTTTGGGGTATGGCTGAGGCCTATTCCCCCTTTTTGTTTTTGCAGGCATTCTTTTAATGTGCGGTGAGCACGTTCCACAATGCCTTGACCTTGGGGATTGTAGGGCAAGCCATGTACAAGTTGCACCTCCATCTGATGACAAAAGGAGGCAAACTGTTGTCCCGTGTAAGCAGGTCCATTGTCAGTCTTAAAAGTGATGAGGTTTTCCCCAGGCCGCCCAGGCCTCCAAACAATGGGCAATAACATTGTGTGCCTTTTCTCCAGTCAAAGGTGGCGCGCATGATGCCTGAGCAGGTGTCCACAGACACGTGCACATATTTTATGTGTCCAGATTCAGAGATGTGTGTCACATCCATTTGCCAAACCTTAAGCAGGAGTAGACCCCAGGGATTTACCCCAATATTGGGTGGATGTTGATAAACTACACATTGAGGGCAATCTAGAATCACTTGTTGAGCATCAGCTCGAGAAAGTTGAAACTTTTGTTGTAACGTTTTTGCATTGTCGTGAAATGTTTCATGAAAGGTTCTGGCTCTGTCTAAGGCAGAGCTAATGAATATCCATGCCTTTCGAGTCCATTGATCTACTATATCATTACTTTTGCTCAGGGGCCCTGGCAGGCCTGTATGAGCTCTAATATGTTAGGGATAAAAGCAGGACTTCCTATGCCAAATCAATTGTTGCAGTTGTTGAAACAAAATGCAGACCGGACTGGAGTTTTTAACAGGTCTAGCTACTTCCAAAATTTTGAGGGCATTAATAACGTAGGCAGAGTCTGATATCAAATTAAAAGGAAAAGGACAAGCCTTAAAGGCTTCAATCACTATCTTCAATTCCACAATCTGAGGGGAGCCAGGTTGAAACTGGTGTTGTACAGTCTCTTGTGTATGTATCATGTATACGCCACATCCAGTCTTAGATCCATCTGTAAACACATTTAGGGCATTAGGGATGGGCTGCAATGACGTTATCCTAGGGAATATCACCGGGTATTCTTTAAAGAACCGTAATAGTGGGTGTTTGGGGTAATGGTTATCTATGCATCTAGTAAAGCTACATTGTAAAATGGCCCAATCATCTATTGTAGCACACAATATTTGAACTTGATGACTGGTATAAGGCACTATAATGTTAACCGGAGCGACCCCAAAATACTGTAGGCATTGTTGGATTCCAATCATGGCAAGGTTTGCCACGGCAGTAGGGTAATATTCAATGGATTTAGTTGGCAAAATCTTGGAATAAATCCAGAATAATGGCCCATCCTGCCATAACAACCCAGTGGGCTGGTAATAGGTAGGAAGGATACACAGGATAATGTCTTTACCTTCTTGTAACCTCTGTAAGAAGGCACCCTGTAACCTCTCTTCCACCTTTTATAAAGCCTTCCGTGCCTCCTCAGTTAATTGTCTCAGAGAATCTAATGCAGAATCCCCATTTAAGATGTTGTAAAGAGGCTTTAAGTCATAATTTGGTAACTTTAAATAACATCTAATCCAATTTATATCTCCTAACAATTTTTGAAAATCATTTAGGGGTTTGTAAATTATCTTTTCTCAATTCCACCTTCTGTAGGATGATACATCTCTCATTAACTTTTGCTCCTAAATAATTAAAAATTTTGTCCTTTTGTACCTTTTCAGGGGCTATAAACAGCCCCCTCCCTTCAAGCATTTTGACCAGATCTACATAGGCTTGTTCCAGCATTTGTGTTTTTTCTTAACCTTCAGGTCTTTAGATCTAAGCAGCTCATTAAGAGCCAAAAAAATTGGGTGCGAAGTAGAAGCGCCCATGTCTAAAACTTTTCAACCTTTTAAACAATGTTTTGCTTTTACTTTTGGCAACCTTTTAAACAATGTTTCACTTTCACTCTCTCTTTGCCTACATGTAGAGAAGAGCAAAAACCTCCCAGCTTTCATTTTCACTTTTGGCTCGTCCTGCTTTGTCTACAGAGAAGGGCAAAAACCTCCCCGCTTTTGTCGCGGGTTCCCAATTCACCCGGGAATTCCTTTAACCCTGCTTTTGTCGCAGGTTTCCAATTTGCCTGGGATTTCCTTTAACCCCGCTTTTGTCGCGGATTCCCACCTTACCTGGGAACTTACCAGTGCACTGCCCTGACTGCAGAAAGTTCTGAGCCTTCGTTGAAAGTAGTGAAGTTCCCCTTACGGGCCACCACTTGTCACCACCCCCTGGACCAGCAAGGAAGACTCAACACAGAGCTCTTCTTTCACACTTTACTCAGGAACCTTGAACAATCTTCTGACCCCGGGGGAAGGCCGGCCCACGACCTAAATAGTCCCTGGGTGGCCAACCCCAGCCTGCCACATGGGCACTGAACATAGGTCCAGGTTCATGGAAGCAAGCCAGATCCTAGGACTAAGCCAAATATGGAGTTGTTTACTCCCGAGAGCACTCACCATCGGGAAGGTGGGGGCGGAAGCCAGCGCCATCTTATGGGTGTGGCTGTGCACAGCTCTCTACAAAAACAAATATATATTAACCACATTTCCTATCATTTGCACTTCTGTACCTCTCATATTTGTAACAGATAGATGGTACTGATATTAAGAATACTATGGGAAATAATAACATTTTATTTGTTTTTGAGTATCTCATACATGAGTACTTGTGGTGGTATTGTATTCCCCAAAATATTGTGCACCCTAATAAATTTATCTGGGGTCAGAGACAGAACACCCACAATATTGGACATGGAGGATAGGCAGTGGTAGCACATGCCTTTAATCCTAGCATTCCAGAGGCAGAAATCCATCTGTTCAAGGATACAGCCAGGCATGGTGACTCATGCCTTTAATCCCAGGGAGTGACGGTAGAAAGCAGAAAGGTGTATAAGGCGTGAGAGCCAGAAACTAGAAGCATTTGTCTGGTTAAAGTTTTAGGCTTTGGAGAAGCAGTTCAGCTGAGATACATTTGTATAAGGACTCAAAGTCTGAGGAAACAGGATCAGCTGAGGAACTAGGGAGGTGAGGTAGCTGTGGCTTGTTCTACTTCTCTGATCTCCCAGCATTCATCCCAATAGCTGGCCCAAGTTTGATTTTATTAATAAGAACTTTTAAGGTTCCTACTACAAGTACTGTATTGGCATTATTTCCACCCCTCCCTTTTCTAACTGCCACATGTGTTCTCTCCCTCTCAAATTAATGAGTTCTTTAATTATTATCAGTGCACGCACCCCTAGGAGAGAAAGCCTGTATTTGGGGGGAGTTTCTATTATTTCCTCCTGACCAATAACCGAAAGGGAGGTTTCTCATGCTTGGCACTAGGCTTTGATAGATAGTCTCTAACTTTTGGGGAGAATGACCCAACTTCATTTGAAACTTATCTCAGATGATTTCTCATTCTCTCTCCATAGCATCTGTGCCCCACTGGGCTCTCTTTGGAGCTGATTTTCATAAGTTGACTTTGTATCCTGCCACTTTGCTCAAAATGTTGACAATTTTTACAAGTTTTATGGTGGAAGTTTAGTGATTTGTTATATTTGTTATCATATTACCAACAACAGGGAAAGTATGATTTTCCCATTCATGATCATTTAGTTTTCTTCTCTTGTCCTGGAATGTTAGTTAGTGCTTCAAGAACTGCAATGAAAAGATGTGTTGATAGTGCACAGCCCTGTTTCAGTCCAGATTTTAATGGAATTTGCAGCAATTTTTTTCTTCACTTAGGATAATGCTGACTGAGGTTTGTCATGTATAGTGTTATTTATTATGTTGAGGTATATTCCCTCCAGCCCTACTCTCTCTAGGATCTTTATCTTCAAGATATGTTTAATTTCCATCAAGGGCCTTTTCCACACGTATTGAGATGATGATCATGTAGTTTTTATTTTTGTATCCATTTATATAATTTATTACAGTTATTGATTATACTAATGTGCTGAATCATCCCTGCATCTCCAAAATAAAGTCAACTTGGTCCTGGTGGGAAATCTCTTTTAAAATCTATTGATATAGTTGTTGCTCCAATAATTTATTGAGAATTTTTTGTGTCTGTTTTTATTAGAGATAACAGTTTATAGTTTTGTTGTTGTTTCTTTACCTAGATTTGAAGTGGAGTAATTAATGAGTTTTAAAAATTTCTTGATTTCTTATTTGACCCGTGATCCATCATTCAGTAAAGAATTTGATTTCCATAAATCATTGTAATTACTGGAGATTTATTTATTTTAGGCTCTATTGCACTGGGGTCAGATAAGACATGCACAGTATTTGGGTAGAGTATTCTGCTAGCTCCATTTGATGGACGGTGCCATTTAATTCTGATGTTCTCTGTTTAATCTTTACTCAGTGACCTCTTTGATGGGAAACATGGGGAATTGAAATTGCCTACTATTCTGAGTTAAACTTCATCTTTGTTCTTAAGTCTGGTGATACATTTTTGTTATGAAATTGGGTGTATCGGGATATGGTGTATCTATGCTTAGGATTCTATTGTCTTCTGGGATAATTATTCCCTTGGTTAGAATTATGTCCTCCTCTATGTCTTCTGATTAGTTTTACTTTGAAGTCTGTTTTGTCAATTATTAGGACAGAGACACCCACTTGAACCCTGTTCCATTTGCTGGGAGGACTCCTTTGCAGCCTTCTCTTTAAGATGGTGAAAATCAGATGGGTTTTGTACAGACAACCAAAATATGAATTTTGTTTCTTAATCAATTCAAATAACCTATGTCTTTTGATTGTGGAGTTAAGCCATTAATATTTAACTTTGTTATTGAATAGTATGCGGTGATTGCAATAATTTGATTGTTTATTTTCTTTTACATTCTGAATACTATTCTGTATTTCATTAATTATAGACTTTGGTTTCTGTAGTCTCTTGACTATGCTTATTCCACAGTTTAGTCTGAGTATCTCTTCCAATATCCTCTGGAGTGATGATTAGGCTGTTTTTTTAAATATAAAACTAAATTCCAGATTTATTACACAATTAAAAATGAAAAGAATCCAAGTTCTTTTTCTCTCATTATTATATCTTTCTGTTTATCTTCAATTTACTTAATTTGTTATAATTTATTTACATTTTTTTTAGATTATAACATTTCTCCCTTCCCTTTCTTCCCTCCAAATGCTTTCATATAACCCTCATTGCTCACTCAAAGTAATGGCATCTTTTCCACTAATTGTTATTGTATGCATATATGTATATACATATATATTTCTAAAAATACACTGATCAGTCTGTATAGTGATACTTGTGTTGGTTTCAGGGCTGACAACCGGCCAGTCTTCTCTGGGGAAGCCCATCTCTACCGTTCCTTCCTTTCTTCAGTTGCATCCAGTTCTTTGTGTAGATTTGGGCCTCCTGGGCTTTTCTCTGCCCAGTTTGGTATGTTCGTTGGTATCATTCCTACCCAGCTCATGTTTGGGCAATCTTGTTGGTTAGACTTTATGGATGTAGGTTCTGATACTACTAGAAGACACAGGAGACTCTTTCACAGCAAAATCCCTGATGCTCTGTTTCTTACTCTTTCTATCCGCAGTTCTAGAATGTTTCCTGAGTCTTAGGTGTGAGACTGTTTTGTTGATGTATCCATTTGAACTGGGCTCCACAAGT
This sequence comes from Onychomys torridus, assembly GCF_903995425.1. Classification (NCBI taxonomy): domain Eukaryota; kingdom Metazoa; phylum Chordata; class Mammalia; order Rodentia; family Cricetidae; genus Onychomys; species Onychomys torridus. The sequence continues at coordinate 76,159,706 of NC_050455.1, forward strand.
TTTACTTTTTGATTAGTCTCTGCTGTAAAGAAAAAGTTCAACCTCCGAGGGAATGTATTCTTTTGTTAAGTTTTGGCTTCCTTTACATGTGAGAGGTGTGTGTGTGTGTGTGTGTGTGTGTGTGTGTGTGTGTGTGTGTGTGTGTGTGTGTGTGTGTGTGTATGTGTGATATGTATTTCTTCTTGCAGATTTCAACACTCCTTCTTTGTTCTCTATGTTTAGTGTTTTAAGTACGATATGCTATGGGGAATTTCTTTTTTGGTCATATGTATTAAGTGTTCTGTGTGCTTCCTGTATCTGTATGGGTATGTCTAAGGAAATTAGTTTGATAAAGGTTTTTTTGTTGTTTTTTTGTTTTGTTTTGTTTTGTTTTTTTTCCTTCTGTGATCTTGAGGAAAATCTCATTTATGCCATTGAGCAATCAATCTTCTTCATCTATCACTATAATTCAGGATTTGGCCTTTTTGGTGTGTATCTGAGTTCCTGTATATATATATATATTTGTATTTTAATAACGTTTTATGCTTTTTGCTTATTTGAGCTAATAAATCTACATTATCTTCTAGGCCACATATTATGTCTTCTATTTGATCCATTCAGCTTATAAGGCTGTGGCTGGTGTAACAAGTACTGCTAGGCATCTCATCTGGGAGATAAGAGCCAAGAACAGGTTCTCTAAAAGAACAGTACATGCTCCTAACCACAGAGTAAACTGCCAGCTTCTGCAAAGAATGATTTTCAAATAAGATCACCTAATAACTTTGTTTTCTCATGCATTCAGCATCTTATTTAATATTGTCATTTAAATCTGTCTCTTGTGGTTACTAAAAGTATAAAAATGGTAAACACCGTTATTTTGTATTGTTATTTTGCTCATATAAATTGGAGACAACCTTTCTAAAAGTTATGTTTTCAAAAATGTACATAAATAAGAAATAATATTTATGATATCCAAAATTTTTTATCCTTATTACAGTTTACACAGTATCCAAAGGTAAGCTAAGGGTATGTGTATGTGTGTGTGTCTATATATATATATATATATATATATATATATATATATATATATGTGTGTGTGTGTGTGTGTGTGTGTGTGTATATATATATATAAGCAGAGAGAGCAAAATGCATAGGAATGGGGTTACTAAAGGTAGAAAGATTTGAATGGGAAGGAGGAGGAGGACAGGTTAGGGAAAGGGAGTTTGGGAGCGAAGGACAATCAAAATCACAAATGTATGACAAAACCTACAGAAACCTATCACAGTATAAACTGACTAAAAATATAATGAAATTTAAAATAGATATAACCATATAAGCAAAATTTGAAACTACTTCTGGGTGATTTCCAACAAGAGTAAAAGAGGGCCATAACTATGAACAGAGAAGCAAGGGTGAATTACAAGAATAACTGTTCCATAGGCTAAGAAACTTGCTCGGGTTGCAGAGTGAAGATTCAGAAAGCAGGGAGTCAGATGCCAGAATGATGCTCTCAGTGGTGTGCATTATAGCACACCGGCTGCTAATAGAAGCACCTTTAACAAAGTGTGTTATGTTCTAACCCAAATGTAGATTTGGGTTAATTTAGATGATTTCTAAAGTCATTCTGCATACAAATTAAGTCTATTTACTATTATACTATATTAAGTAAGCCATCATGCTTCCTTAATAGATTTTACTAATATATCCTTCCTTCTTTGATTGGAAATTAAATTTTTAATAAATCTACTTATAGCTGGGCAGTGGTGGTGCACGCCTTTAATCCCAGAATTCAGGAGGCAGAGCCAGGCAGATCTCTGTGAGTTTGAGGCCAGACTGCTCTACCAAGCAAGATCCAGGAAAGGCACAAAGCTATATAGAGAAACCCTGTCTCAAATAAATAAATAAATAAATAAATAAATAAATAAATAAATCTATTTATTTCATATGAAGAAAAAATAAGCAAGGGTCTATGGGGCTACTTTTCACAACAGATAGATATTTTTCCTGGTCTCCAGGAAAATTCAGTCTTTGATGAAAAAAATCACTGATAGGACTGGTTTACCTTGAAGTGTTCTATGGTTATACTAGAGACATCAATAATTTCCCAGATGCTTTCACTCACTGAGAATTTTAGAAGACCTGGTATTAAACCCAGCAAGTTTTCTAGAGTGAGAGGTCAATTATTTTAGAGTCATTTCTGAATTTTTTTTTTTTAATGCATTACAGGTTCTTTGCATTTCAACATTATTTCCTAGAGTGAGATTCAGGCTATTTTTTCCTCAGCATAAACTAATTCATTAATCATTTCACTATGGTGAGTCTTGACATCCATTCAGTCATTTATCACAGTACCTGATAACTGGCTAACTTGGTTGTCAACAAACCTGATTTCTAAACTCATCAAAGGGGAATGCTCTGTAATAGTATTTCTTGATTAGACATCACGGTGGCAAGTTTTTTTTTTTTTTTGTGGATTAGTGTATGTAAGTATAAGTGGTGGTGGTGGTGGTGGTGGTGGTGGTGGTGGTTGTGGTGGTTGTGGTGGTATGTGTGTGATATTTTGTGTTCATGAAGCAGTACATCTCAGATCTGCTTTCGCCTACTCAAGAAAGATCCTTGGAATTTTAATTCTCCTCATGAATCTTGCAACAAAAATTCTTGGAGATTATTTTGCTTCAGTTACTTATATTTGGTGTGTTGGCAGATGTGTAGTCAAAATTGCCAGCTCAGGTTGTAGATGTGTAATAAGAGAAATCCATGGAGTCTATTTAATGAGCAAAGGAATTTATTAGGGGTTAACTCACTACCATGGGAAATTTATTGCAGGATCCAGGAAAGCTGAGCTATGTCCCAGGATAATCTGCCTGGTCCAAGATCTCAGCATCCAAACCTGAGGGAGCAAAGAGACCACCACAATGTCAGGTCTCAAGGGTCCTGAATGGTCATGCTCCTAGGCATGTACTTCAAGGTCATAGGCAGGTGTAACAGTTACTTGCTACTCACTAGGGGTGGTGCTTCAAGGTCATAGCTAGAATAGCTACCTACCACATCTCCCCCTTTTGTCTAAATAAGAAAATTTTAACCTAACATAAAATTATATACAATAGGAATGAGTATAAGTATTGTCTAGGAGAAATAAAGAGTAAAGACCTAAATAAAAAGGAACTACAACCAACAAGAACAGTATCAAACAAGAGACACATACTGAAATCCAGGTATGTCCAGAACATAGGTAAATGGCATATTACAGAGATTATTTCAAAAGCTGTCCTACCTTAAGAATCTGAATCTAGTACTTAATATGTTCTAGCTAAGATACAAGAAGGTTGTAACTGTAACTATTCATCTTTAACCTCATCAAAGACCTGAGAAAGAATATAATAATACTTAGGAAAATGGGAAATGCAGGCAGGCAATTTTTGAAAAGCTTTCAAGAATAGACAGAGAAAGCTGGCAGCCTGGACAGTCACCTAAAGTTTCTCAGCACAGTTGGGACATCCAGTTTGGCTACAGTCCTAAAATACATGAAAGGCCATTTTTAGAAACAGGAATTTTGAAAGACCATCTTACCCTGTCTTGGCAGAGCTCAGTGGTCGCTTTTCCTTGTGTCCTGCTCATCCAGAGGAACAGCATTTGTACTGTCAGCTGTTGAGACAGGGTCAGTTCTTTGCCAAGCAGGCCATTATGCACCAGGAAGAAGACAAACTTTCAATTGGAGTGTCTTAGAAGCCCAACATTCTCTCGGGATCAGATTGGTGCTGCCAGGAGTGATTGTGTCTCAAGTCAACAGAATTCTAAGTTATATAAATGCCATAGTCTTTAGGTCTATGAAGTTGTGGTGATTTCCTGTCCATATGACCTATGTATCAATAAATCTGGACAATTTAATTAATATAACTATAGAGATGGCAAGCACAGGTGATTATAAATCTGTAAGTCTTATCTGCCTAAGTAACCTAAAGACTAAGGCTTCACAAAAAAAACAAGGTGAACAGTCTGTAAACAAATGTACAGTAAAAGGAAAATGACCTCAAAATTGTGACAATGCACAAAATGTCTTAAACAGAGGTAAAAATGTATAGTGCAATATGACAACAACCCTAACTATGTATCAATATACAAAATATTTTAAACAGAGGTAGAACATAAAAACAGTATGACAAATATAAATTTATATTTGTATTAATATATAAGATGTATCAAATAGGGCTAAAACAGTACAAATACAAGAATTATAGTTCTGTATTTTTATCTATATAAATTATCTTAAATAGGAATATAAAAATAGTTTACATTTGTATCAATATACAAGAATCCATCACTGTGCAAATTATCTAAGGCTGATATTTTTCTAAATTAGTTTACTACTATATACAATAAACTACCTTAATATCTTATACCTATCCATTCCCCTTTTTCTTTTCTTAAGGAGAATACTGAGTCTAATTTCATTGTTCCATCCCCAAGCTATAACCATTATCCATAACCCAGAAAAAAATGAAACCTTTGAGAGAGGGACATCATTTTTTAGAATTGCTTTCTGATGTTTAGGGGCAACAACAGTATCTCTGTGGGGTCCTATAAGAAAGCTCAGATAGTTAGGTCTCAATAGGACTAACTATAGATTCTGTAGCCAGCCTCAGAGTAATGTGTAAAGTTGTCTGAGATTCTGGCTTGAAGTGTAGTATGATGGACCATCTCATCTTGGAATTCTTCTGTAGAGTTTTCAGTCCAAAGTTTATCATTGAGTAACGTTCATGGGTACCATGGTGTCATTCTGGGCTGGATAGAGTCACTGTTGTGGGGCCGCATCTTCCTTCTGGATACTTCAGAGATTGCTATTGGAAAGGCTAACTTTTTATTGTGAAAAACTTAATTATTATCAATATCAAAATGGAAAGTTCGGATTTATTCTGGATAGAGAAAGTATTCTCTGAAAGCAAGGACAAGCATGGGAAGAAATAACATCTTGATGACAATGGACCCTAGATTATTGGTTTCCTATGTCTCATACCAGGCAGCTCTTCTGGTATGAGACAGAATCTCTTAATTTTCTTTTATAGCAATATGCTTGTATTTAGAAGAGAGAGTCACATTTCAACTCCAACTTTTCTAGGGTTAAAGAGATATAGATGTTAGGCAGTGAGATATTATCCTGTGTATGTTGGTATCAATAGGTTCTTTTCTTCTGCTGTAGACATCTGAATATCCAAAGCCTTATGATTTCTGAAAGATGGAATTTTTATTATCTTGTAAAGACAAAAACAGAACCCTGCCCTGACCCTTGTTCATTGACTTTTTCTTACAACTTGTAGAATTGTCACATCAGTGGATGAGCTATTACTTCTCCTCATCAAGGATTCTCCTGTTCAAATAGAAAACATTACAAGACAGTCTCTAGCCAAGTTACTAATATTGTTCTCAGAAATTTGTTAACTAGGATCTCCATATTCCACATAACTCTCAGCTCTCCTGTCTTTCAAGCTCCCACTAGGATGGTCCATTAAACCCTACAGCCTTGCATAAAGGAATCAACTTATTTTCCAGTCCTAGGTTTCAAAGTTTTCCACATTCCACACCCCCCCAAACACACACAAACACACACACACACACACACACACACACACACACACACACACACACACGATCAGGTTATTCATGGCAATAGCACACTCCCTGGTACCAGTTTTTATATCAGTTACTTTTCCATTGCTGTAATAAAATATCATGCCCAAGGAAACATATAAAATAAATCATTTAATTGGATTGTAGTTTCAGAGGATTAGAATCCATGATGGTAAATTTCAGAGATGGTGGCAAGAACAGCTGAAAGCTCATGTCTCAAAATCAAGCAGGAGGCAGAGTCAGTCATACTGGGAATAGTGAGAGTCCTTTTGAAACCTCAAAACCTGACCCCAATGATGTACCTCCTGCACCAAACCCACACCTCCTAATCCTTCCTAAGCAGTTCCACCAACTGGAGACCAAGTATTTAAACATTTGATCATATGGGAACCATCCTCATTCAAACCAATATAGGTGGATAGAGTCATGTTTAGTTACCCAACTTACAGTGTTAAATAATAACTAGAGATGGGAAGATAAAATTACTCTTCTAAAACCAATGATTAATAGAAACCTGATAATAAAGGTGGTATAATTAATATATATATATATATATATATATATATATATATATATATATATATAGTGGTTTTAATAGGAATGGTCATATATTTGGATGCTTGGTCATTAGGGAGTGGCACTAATTGACAAGGATTAGGAGGTATGGCCTTGTTGGAGCAGATGTGGCTTTGTTTGACTATGTGTGTTGCTGGGGTTGGGACTTATAGTTTCAAATGTTCAAGCCATGTCCAGTGTCTCTCTCTTCCTGATACATGTATATTCAGATGTAGAACTCTCAATGTCTTCTCCAGCACCATGTCTGCCTGATGCCACCATGTTTCCTGCCATGTTGATAATGGACTAAACCTCTGAAACTGTAAGAAAACTCCAATTAAATGGTTTTCTTTATAAGAGTTTCCATGGTCATGGTGTCTCTTCACAACAAAAGAATATTGACTAGGACAATTATATTATATATAGAAAACTCACATAAGTACAGAGTATAAGTCTTCTATTTAAATATCACACAGCATCAACATAAACACAAATAACTGATAGTTCAAATCTATATTTGATAGCATAGAATCCTGAAGAGTAAAACTTAAAAAAATATATTACATATGTATTGATTAATTAATTGATAGGTGTGGTGTGATGTGTGTGTGTGAAAGACATGGTACATATGAAGAGATCTCAGCATCAATCACTTTGCCTAACAGATAACTTTAAAGGCAAACAAAAGAATATGTTTTATGCTCCAGGGGAGTTTAATGCTGGATTTATAAGCATTCTGTGTCGACATTACAGACTCTTCTCCCTCACCGTGGAACACTGGTGTCCACAAATATCCAGCATCTTCCTATCTCTCCTCACTCCTACCTCTTCACACATGAGCAATCCTCAGATATTTCCTTATCAGCATCCTCTTCTTTCTAGGCTAGCCTCAACTCTTGCCTACTTAGATGGTGATCTCTAACTATCCAATGCAAACTTCATTAAGTTCTTTCAGCCCCAAGTAGTGTTGTTTCTTTCTCAATATATAAGGTTTAGTGACTAAACTAGGCAGATGAATTTATCAATAACAACTTGCTTTTCATTTATCTACATTGTACACTAAAAACTCTTATTTCCCTTTAAGTGTCTTTTTTCCCATCTCAGAAACACTTGACAAACTTCAGATGTTTCTTTCTCGTCAGCAGTCTTCATACTTACACTCAAATACCCTATGTTGAGGAGTACTATATTTTTCACTTAGAAATGCCTAACACCACACCAGTTAGCACTATTCACTGGTTTTGATTTTATCTCTTTTCCCCAAATATTTTATTATTCTTGATATCAATAAAGAAGGCATATTTTAATTGCAAACATGCATCTCTCTTTTAATTGCTCTTTCTCTTGGTATTGTATATTATTTTTCCCATGATTCCTATTCTCAAGCTCCTGGTACATGCCAGACTGGGTCTATAGCTCAAACGAGCTACCACAAGCACATTGTGATTTAGCTTGCTATAGCTGAGAGATGTAGCTGATTAAATAGTTATATTTGAAGATTTTTAACAACCCAATTTTAGTTATCCTTGGTCTCCAATTTATAACTATGTGGGGGATGGATTCCTATGAATGTGTATTCCCTAAGATTAACAAGTCAGTTGATGTAATCAAGAAATCCAAGTTCTAAAATAAAGAATTTATAAACACACCTACAATAACTTTTCAATTTCTGGAATTTTGTATAAATTTTTTGTTTTATCATTGCATCTCAATGAAACTGGACTCGCCATTCTTTTACATTAAATATCCAGAAAGGTTATGTTGGGGATATATGTTTCTATAGAAATGTAATCCTGCTAGTATTTAGAATTCTTAAAATCATATGCTCTCTTAAATGTAATACAAACATAATTTTTGGTTACAGCATATGTAACCATATGTGTGTGTATATCACATTTGTGTGCATACATATACATATAAAACTACAAGAAATGCAGATATATATGACCTGAAAATGTAGTTAATAAAATTTGAGAAAGATTTTTTTAATTGGTCATTGTTTCTTAACTACAAAGCTGCTTCTATAAAGGTTCATAAATAATAAAAACAAGGCCTTCAAATATTATGTTTTTAAGTATCTGTATAAATTTTAACTTTAGTAACTGCTTATAAAATTAGAACATGTAAATAAAGCCAACCAGGAACATATTCATAAAGATAGAGGTACTTAATATCTATTGTTGTAGCAGAACAGTACGGTCAAAATATGACTTTATAATGGGAAATGTCGATTGTAAACTTGATGGATTCTGTAATAACTATGGAGACAATAGTCTCTACATGTTTGTAATGGGGCTTTCAGATTGGGTTCATTGAGGTAAGAAGGCCCACTCTCAATGTAGACAGCATCATTACATGAGCTGCAAATCTAGACTGAATACAAAGGAGGAAGCAAGTTGAGCATCAGCATTCATCTCTTTTGCTTCCTTAATAGTTGTAATATGACCTGTTGTCCTAAGGTCCTGCTGCCTTGATTTCTCATCATGATGAACTGTACTCTCAAGTTATGAGCCATAGTAAATTTTCTATAAATTGCTTTTGTTGGGTATTTTGTGACAGCAAGAAGAAAAGTAAATTATACAAACTACAAGCCAAGTCTAACATTATTCAACCTATAGCAGACCAAGAACTTTTGATGTGAGTGGAAATGAAGACACATGGCAGTCTGAATCAAACTGTTTAGGTATACTTTAATCTCAGTTTCTAAGGGGCAATGTCATGCTCTTTCAGAGTACTCCAGTTCAATTATCAGCTGGCTGGACCTTCTGTAACTCTTTTAGTATTTACACACATGTAATCATATTTGAACATAAAGAAACATGCATACACATAAATAAAACTTCAATCTTTAAAAACATAGATGAATATGCAGCCAATTGAATTACCAACTTTACATATAACAGTCTCATATTTGCACCCTAAACTGAACATAAATGTCCACTCTTATCATATTTAGACTGAAGTCCTCTGCAGATTCAGACTATGTTTGGCCTTTGCAGTATTTCCTGTTATTTTTTCAATAATGTTTCTCCTTTCTGGACTTGAAAACATTGTAGCTGAAAGTTTTCCTGTGTTCTGCCCAGCCCCCAACTGCTCAGACCCAAGTAAACACACAGAAGTTTATATAGATTAAAACTGCTTGGCCATTAGCTCAAGCTAACTACTAACTAGCTCTTACACCTAAACTCAGCCCATTTTTGTTAATCTGTATGTCACCATGTGTTTCCATGGCTTTACCTGTGTGGCATTACATGCTGTTCCCTGGATGGCAGGCTGGTGTCTCCTGACTCAGCCTTCCTCTTCCCAGAATTCTCCTTGTCTGCTTATTCTGCCTGTACTTCCTGCCTGGCTACTGGCCAATTAGTGTTTTGTTAAACTAATGTACAAAAGCATTATTCCACAGCAAACCATAATTTTCCATAATAAGAAGTAAGTTTTCAAACTAATACTATCGCACTTATTACTAACAGTTAATGACTAGCTAATATGAAGTCAAATTTATTTCTCCAAGAGATCACTAAGATCTTCAAGAAAACCACTGCTAACCATATCATCTAGTCATAAAACAATAAAAGCTGGTCATATGCTGCTACTCCAATTAATAAACTCAAATCTAGCTTTAAAGTGTTTGGTAGAAAAAAATGGTTTCTGGTTCAGTGTAAATTTATCCACTAACCTGTAATCGCCCACCCACATAAGACAAGGGGATGAGTGTAGAAAGTCTATTGGCAAATGATCTTTCAGATAAAAATTCATAAAGAGAGCATATGCACTACAAATCAAGAACTTAGAACATCAGGGATTCACTGTTTGATTTTGACAAAACAATATGCTTTAATTTTTCAACTCCTAATTAACACCCCTGATCAATGGCATTTTCATATAATAGTGCCTCACTCTGTGAACGCTAATGGTATAGTAGACATGTTTGATCAGTATTAAAGAAGTTGACTGTAATCTATTTTCAGAATTTGATGGGTATTATTTTAATTTTTTTACTGCTCTACATCCATAGCTTTGTGGATTCTAGTGTGTAATTTGCTGGATTTCCCCATCTGTCTTTCATAAACACAGCACTAAAGAATATTAATTAACATAGAGTGAAGTTGAAAGTCATAATAATAAAGGAAGTAGTTTTAAAATGCCAATATCTCTAACTTCAATATGAATATTAGCCTAACAAAGCAGAGTACCTGGGCAGGTGGAACTTAACAATGCTTTATCTTTTACAAGGGACAAGTTTAGACTGAGAGGTAGAAGTTCACTAAAGATCAACCCTATATTGGAATCAGGAATCCCAAATTGTTCAGAAAGAGAAGTTAAAATCTTTATTCTAGAGATAAAATGTCAGTGAAAGCCCTAGAACTGATCTGGTAGCTCCAAGTAAGCAGTGATGGATGAGAACTAATGGATATGGCATGATAAAAATCTCAAAAAGACTGACATACCAAGTTGGAGAAGCACCAAGCTTGAGGGGAGGTGGGAGGTGAGTGGGAGAAGGGGAGAGAGGAGAACTCTGGTTAATACGTAAAATGAAAAAAATAAATAAATTTATAAAAATCTTAGAAAGGAGAGAAGCTGTGGGTCTGAAGGGCTAGCCTATTCTTAGGAATGGATCAGACACATGAAATGAATGAATCATGGGTAAAGAAGTACAGTGATTTCAGGATTTCCAGCAGCAAGAGGATAAGTCCTGCTTTCAAAGGACAGGATTTGTTGTTGTTGTTGTTGTTATTGTTGTTGTTTTTTTAACTACCTATCTGTGCAGACCCCAATGTGGTGGCTGCTTTGGATGGAACCTGCTAGAGTAACTGCTGTGATTTGGATCATTGAAATGCCTACAAAACACAAAACTGAACATGAAGTGCAATGCTACTAAGATACAAGGCCAGAGTTAGAATTGTTTTGCCATCAGGATTAGGATTAGTGTCCTAAACAGAGGAGTTTAGGTTGGGGGGAATGCCCTCTCCTGCTGTTTCACCTGCCACAGTAGGAGACAGCAATCCCCTCTGAAGAAAGCAGTCTCAAGTCCAAGCCTGAGAAGACCATCAAGCTTCAGCCTTTAGTTCAGACTTTCCAGTCTACAGAATTATAAGAAAAGATGAATGTTATTGTATCATACTATTAAAAATACTAATTATTCGTTGGTTGCATTTTGTTATAGCAGCACCAATGGGCTGGGACAATGATTATCTTCCTTGGTCATTATAACTGAGATAACATCAAGAGGTCTCCAGTAAGAAACCAAGATCACTTGGCTGGAAAGGGTTCTCAGCAAACTATCCTCTCATAATTTTAAAGTTGTGATAAAATGGTAGCAAGTGACACCTTACTCACTTTTAATCACTTAATGGATTCTGTTAACCTCCAAATCTTTGAACAGGACCTCCAAGTGACATCATGAAATAAGGAACAAAATTTCCTCAAGTTACTGAGAAGATCAATCTGTTTCCACTATGTCCCCCCAGACCTGTACATTATGACTCTGGGAAAGGAATAATCAAATATTAAATATTTTAGTTTTCAAGTGCCAAAGATACCAGCAGAGCCAAGACCCTAACAGCTTTCCATTTACTCTATAAGTAGATGCTAACATTCTATAAAATCACTAGCCCCTAGTTCTCTAAAACTTGAATAGAGCAGGAAATCAAGATATGGATGAACTGACTCAAAATACAATCTGTTAAAATTAAACTTCACAGAGCTATAAACAATATATAGAGTCCACACATAGGGCGATGCTCACGGATGTGCTAAGGATTGCAATGCAATTCCTCACATAGCTTGTGTTTATCCTAGGAATAAAAAAGAGGCATTAGTTATCCACCACTGCATAAAAATTAGTCCAACACTGTGCTAGCTCGATTTCATTAACTTGATAGAAACATAGACATATCTGAGAACAGGGAATCATAATTGCTTGTCTGTGGTTTCTAGCTCCAAATCTTCATATGTGAGTATATAACACTGAATAACTACAGAAACCAAGTAAAGAGAACTACCACTCCTCACCAAAGAAGTTTTGCTTACAGAAAATGGAGGCCATCACAAAAAATCACAACGGGACATAATGTAGAGAATAAGAGATCATGGGAACCCAGTCGCAGTGGACACATCTACATCATAGGCCCTGCAATCTATGGCTCAGGAAATATCAAGGAAGAGGAGGCAGAAAGATAATAAGAACCAGAATCCAAGGAAGTCTTTTGTGAAACAGTCTCCCCTACAAATGACTCCACAAATAAGACCTGAACAAGGGCATTATCAATAAGCCTGATAATGCAGAAGATGAAAAGGATTTCATGAGATCCTGAGCCTAGACAAGGACCTGTTGTATGTAACTAATGACAGCTGAGAGAGGAGAATTAGCCTCCCCAGTAATGACCCCCCTGATCAGTTATACAATATAAAATGGCCAAACTCAACACCATATACACTCAAACAACAACAACATAAAATGGACTCAGCAGGCTGCATTTATTCATTTGTTGTATATACATACATAGCTATACAACAATAATAATCCAAGTAAAAGAGGCTATTAATTTTGAGAGTTGAATGGATATGAAAGAGTTTCAAGGAGACTGGGATGGGTGGGTGAAAGAAAGGAAGAAGGGGAAAGTGATGTAATTATATTTTAGTTAAAATATATTTTTAAAAAACAAAGAAAAATGGCCACAGAAAATGATGAAATCTATGTAGGTTCAAAATCCATACATAGAAGCAAATTAATGGTATACGGGTTATCCTTGGACAGCAGTTATGAAATGGGTAACTTGAAAGGGGCTTATGCATAACAATGAGAACTTTCATATAAGCACTTGAATGACGCTTTGAGTTGATGCAAATGTCAATGCAGCTAATCTCAGAAAAAATATTCATACATTTGAAATGTAAAGCCAGGAATGTAAATGATTTAACAAATAGAAAAAAAAAAAAGATGAGATGAAAAAATGCCTCCATAAGTTTGCTGTTAGGCAAGTCTTTAAGACACTTTTTTGAGTAATGATTGATGTGAAGGGAAGCACCCATTATAGGTGGTACCATCACTCAGCAGAAGGCCCTGGTTGTATATAAAGCTGGCTGAGCAACCCATTATGAACAATCCAGTAAGCAGAATTCCTCCATGACCTCTGATTAGTTTCTGATTCCAGGTTTCTGCCCTGAGTTCCTAATCTGACTTCCCTTCATGTTGGATTACAACTGTAAACTGAAATAGATCCTTTTCTCCATAAGTTGTTTTTGGTCATTTATATTTTATCACAGCAATAGAAACTATAACTAAGACAAACATTTAGCAGCTTGAATGTCTGTTATCTCAACAATTTCATCATGACATACACTGAGGCTTCTTACAAAACTATAATCCATTGTCAGAGTTCCTTCTAGCTATTCCCATATACAAACACTCCCAAATTATGATAGCTCAGTGTCTTAGTTAGGAATATCCACCATGACCAAAAGCAACTTGTTGAGGAAAGAGTTTATTTCACTCATAGTTCCATCATCAAAATCAATGAGGGCAGGAGACACATTTGGTCAGGAACTTGTAGGCAGAAGCTGATATGGAGGCCATGGAAGGGTGCTGCTCATTGGCTTGCTCATCATGAGCTTGCTCAGACTGCTTTTTTTTTAATTGAATTCAGGAGTACCAGCAAAGGAATGACACCACCTGCAATGGATTGGGCCTTCACACATCAATCACTAATTTAAGAAATGCCTACAGACTTGCCTACAGCCTGATCTTAATGGAGGTATTTTGTTTTGGGTTTCTTTTTAAATAATTTAACATTTTTATTTCAATTCACTCATCCTATATTATACCAGTGGCTTACATCCCCCTTTAAAATATTTTATTATTTATTATTTTATTAATTAAATGTACTTATGATTTTACATTCTGCCTACAGTTTTTCTTCCCCATTTTCCTCCCATTCTCTCTTCCCAACTCCCCTCTGCCCCTCACCCCCCAAATCCACTCCTTCTCTGTTTCTGTTCAGAAACAGACAAGCCTCTCATGGGTGTCAACAAGCATGACATATTAAGTTGAGATAGGACAAAGCTCCTTGATTTGTACCAGTGCTTGGTAAGGGAAGCAGGTATGAAGAACAGATTCCCAAAAGCCCGCTAAAGCATCAGGGATGGGCCCTGCTCCCACTGCTAGGAGTCCAAAGGGAGGGAGGAAGGATTGTATTAGATGCATGGATCAAAGTCATCACAACGGAACCCACAGAAACAACTAACTTGGACTCATAGGAGCTCACAGACACTAGACTGACAGCTAAGGAGCCCACACAGGACCAACCTAGGCCCAGTATATATGAGTGAGAGTTGTATAGCTTGGAGGTATTTTCTTTTATATATATATGTGTGTGTGTGTGTGTGTGTGTGTGTGTGTGTGTGTGTATGTGTATGTATATATGTATATATAATATTTAATTTTTATTTCAAAAAAGATTTTCTGTCCTTTTACATACCAACCTCTGTTCCTGCTCCCTCCTCTTCTTCTACTCCCCCACCTATACTCCTATCCCTCCTCATAGAGCGTAAGGGCTGCCTTGGGTAGTCAACACAGGTTGTTAAATTGTGTGTGGGCCAAACCTAGACCCTCCCTCCTGCATCAAGGCTGAGTAAGGCATTGCACGGTAGGGAACAGGGTCTGAAATGCCAGTTTGTGTGCCTGGGGTGTTTTCGTAAGTGGGGTTCTGTCCTTTCAGACTACTTCAGCTGGGGACAAGTAGACATGAAACTAGCCAGCACACTAGGCTTATGATTTTTTAAATTTGGAAAGGGACAAAATTAACATATATGGAGTATATATGAATTTTGACATTTTGCCAGGACAGTGATATGTGTTACAGACTCTTGCACAATACTTCAGTGAGTCAGAGCTTATCAGTCACCTTACCATAAGTGTAGACTATAGATGAATTTCTAAAAGGTCTTATTAATAAAAACAGACCCAGAGCCAAGTATTGGGGTGAATGCTGAAAGATCAGAGAGACAGAACAAGCCACAGCTCACCTCACCTCAACAATACCTCAGCTAATCCTGTTTCCTCAGACTGGAAGTCTCTGTGTCCTCATCCGAATAGATCTCAGCTAAACCGCTGGTCACAATTCTAAAAGCTTAACCAGGCTCTAGTTCCTGGTCCTCCATGTCTTATATATCTTTCTTCTTTCTGCCATCACTTCCTGGGATTAAAAACATGTGTGTCACCATGCCTGGCTGTTTCCAGTGTGGCTTTGAACTCACAGAGATGTATCTCTGCCCCCTAAGTGATAGGATTAAAGGTGTGTGTTCCACCATTTTCTGGCCTCTGTGTCTGTCTAGTGGCTGTTCTGTTCTCTGACCCCAGATAAGTTTATTAGGGTGAACAATATATTAGGGGACACAATATCACCACAGTAGACAGCAATGTTCCACAGTATTATAGCTTTCTAAGCTATAATGCTTCAGACCTATTACTTTATTTGCGTCTGTACTGGTTAGTTTTTTCCCCATCATGATACAAGCTACAGTCACCTGGAAAGAGAGAACAACATGTAAAGATTTTTTTTCCATGAGACTGGCCTATGCCTGTGTCTGTGCGGCAATATCTTGATTAATGATGGATGTGGGAAGGTCCACCCATGTGATTCTCTGCATCCCTGGACATCCCTAAGTTGTATTATAATGCAAACTGAGCAAGCCAAGAACAGCAAGCCAGTAAGCAGCTTCTCTTCATGATCCTTGTCTCTCTTCCTGCTTGAAATCCTGTCCTCAAATCTCTCAGTGATTGATGAGACTGGACCTTGTAACAAGTTGTTTTGAATCAACCCTTTCCTCTTCAAGAATCTTTTGTCATGATGTTTATCACATACATAGAAAACAAGAGGACAGTGTTAACATTCTTTAGGTAATAACCTCAACAATCCTCAGGGTTTATGTTATAGTTGCTAACTCTTGCAGTTGTTACAATCACTGCATAAAAATAAAGTCCTTAGTCTCATCATCATACCTGGAGACTATTAGACATTTGGTGTACTTTTTTCCTCCCTGTTATTTATTTCTGATTTGTGTCTGGTTATTTCCTATCAATTCATTTTATTTACCTACTGCTGTAAATTTAGGAATTAACATGATGAAGTTATAGCTTCTGCTCTAGTTGTTAAAAAAATAAAAGATTCAAATCTAAAGTTTGAGTAACTTTGGTGCTAACTTTTTTTAAAAAAGCACTACATAGGGATAATTTAATGTGGTTTTTAAAATTGAGGTAGTATTTATTATAAATATTTATTAGAAATACAAATTTTCAATTATTATCATGATTATAAAATTGTTACCCATGGATAATGATTGACTGTTTTGTAGCAGCATTTTATGATGATGATGATGATGATGATGATGATGATGATTATGTGTTTTAATTTTATACATCAGCCATGGGTTCCCCTGTCCTCCTCCCTCCCGCCCCCACCCGCACTTTACCCCCAGCCCCTCCCCTCCATTCCCATGTCTTCCAGGGCCAAGACTCCCCTGGGGATTCATTTAAACCTGGTGGATTCAGTACAGGCAGGTCCAGTCCCCTCCTTCCAGGCTGAGCAAAGTGTCCCTGTGTAAGCCCAAGGTTCCAAACAGCCAGCTCATGCACTAAGGACAGATACCGGTCCCACAGCCTGGATGCCTCCCAAACAGTTCAAGTTATTCAATTGTCTCACTTATCCAGAGGGCCTGATCTAGCTGGGGGCTCCACAGCCTTTGGTTCATAATTCATGTGCTTTCATTCATTTGGCTTTTTGTCCCTGTGCTTTTTTGCAGTCTTGGATTCAACATTTCATGCTCTTGCAGACCATGATAAATGTCAATGTAATACACCATATAAACAAACTCAAAGAAAAAAAACCACATGATCATCTCACTAGATGCAGAAAAGGCATTTGACAAAATCCAACACCCCTTCATGGTAAAGGTCTTGGAGAGATCAGGAATACAGTGAACATAATAAAGGAAATCTACAGCAAGCCAACAGCCAACATCAAACTAAATGGAGAGAAACTCAAAGCAATACCACCAAAATCAGGAACAAGGCAAGGCTGTCCCCTCTCCCCATACTTATTCAATATAGTACTTGAAGATCTAGCCAGAGCTATAAGACAACACAAAGAGATTAAGGGGATACAAATTGGAAAGGAAGAAGTCAAGCTCTCCCTATTTGCAGATGACATGATAGTATACATGAGTGACCCCAAAAATTCAACCAAGGAACTGATACAGCTAATAAAAACCTTCAGCAACATAGCAGGATACAAGATCAACTAAAAAAAATCAGTAGCCCTCCTATATACAATAGACAAACAGGCTGAGAAGGAAATCAGAGATACATCACCCTTTACAATAGCCATAAATGATATAAAATACCTTGGGGTTATGCTAACTAAGCATGTGAAGGACCTATATGACAAGAACTTTAAGTCCCTGAAAAAAGAAATTGAAGAAGATGTCAGAAAATGGAAAGATCTCCCATGCTCATGGATAGGCAGGATTAACATAGTAAAATGGCGATCTTACCAAAAGCAATCTACAGATTCAAGGCAATCCCCATCAAATTACCAACTCAATTCTTCACAGATCTGGAAAGAATAATACTCAACTTCATATGGAAAAACAAAAAACCCACGATAGCCAAATGATTGATTTTAAATGAACAAAAACCAAGGAAAATGTTATCCAAGTGTGAGATGTACATACATTCTGGGTATCACAGCTGCCTGTGTAAGTCAGTTACTTCATTTTTAATTTATAATATTTGTGGAGTTGTTCACTTTAATGTTCATGTTGGATATAATACAATTGTAATTCCTTTAATAATTGATTTAATTAAATGTCCTGACTTTTAATTTAATATTTACTGAATTCTTTAACTTAATCATATATATCATAATAAAATGTTGATAGCAGGTATATATGTATGTGTATGTGATATATCATAAACACTTTATCACAAAAATAAGCCAAAGTTTTAAATAATTAAAATTGAAAATAGCTCAGGTCTGGGAGCCTGCTACTAATATCACAACAGATACAGAAGCTACGGAAGATTAACCCTGTGTCAGGTTTCTCCCACAGGATAATGTGATTCTAACAGAGATACCCATGTTATTTTTACAAAAACTGACAGGGTGATTTTTGAAAAAATATGTGTTTCCTAGTTAGGTACCAAATCTGGGTAAAATTTCAACTCTGCATTTAGCTGATGTCCACCATAACATAGCCTCTTAATCACTTGTGTGGACTCCTCATTTGTATTACGGTTTAAACCTAAGGTACATTATTTCATTTTTAACATGTATTTGAAAACTTGAAAAGTGATGAAGTTAAAAGGATTGTCTTTGGGTTTATTTTCTTCTGTGGGATTTATGTAATTTGTACACCTCATTTGTATACTTGTTAAGTATGCCAAGTTTTAAACCAATGGACATTATTGCAATCCTAAATTCTGCCAGCCTTTTGGTGTGCAAGTACAAATATTATTGCCAACAAAAACAGGTGCAATCTCTGCTCATCTGAAATTATTTACTTTTACCTCATCTAACCAAGGGATGGCACCAATTGTCAAATCCTCCTTCAATGTTCTTCACTTAACCATAGCATATAAAACACACATGTTATGTCTCTATAACAGAATTTTGAAGAAATAACCAAGAAAACTCTATAAAATCGATGATTTGCGTCGTCTCACATATGCACCCACTGCTAATTTTAGCATTAATTATTCTACAGACAAGGAGAAAACATGGATAAAATAGCACTTTGGGTATACATACACAATATTCTAGTGAGGTCACTAAATACCTTTAAAAATAAGCAACATAAATTGTTATCATTTCTCTATGCTTATAATTATGAAAGTGTCTGTAGGAAACACAAAGATGAAACCTTCCCTTATTTGATTAAAAAAAAAAAAACCTGCCTTTCTGTATCAAATGATCACAGTGTGTCTCATAAATACACACAAATGGCATATGTCGATTAAACAGAACTCCCTGCAGTTGTTTGTTATTATCTACAGCCTATTGTAGAATAGAAGTAAATTAGATAAGGACTGCATCTTTATTCCAAGGTATTCAAAAAATAGCACAAGAAATAAAATATAGCATTTAATAAAACATGAATTTTCAAATTCCAGTTTATTTCCCCTTAGAAGTATATATCCTGGATTTGATGTTTCCTGCTACCAGTAACTGCAATATTTTAAAAATATCTTATAACATATATAGATTATCAAAAATTCTTTACATATCTTTATATAAGATTTTCCAGCATTAAATCCCATTGCACATTGTTTCAGGTATAAATGATATAATTTTGAAATTAATTTAATTTTGAAAAATCAATATAATTTATAAATTAGCTCTTTCCTTGCCATGTACAATAGTTGTTATTCTTCTAATAAACAATCTAATGATCCTATTATATATTCTGAATTACTTATCCACAGCTTGTAGCACAACCCTTGTTTATTAATCAAGATAAACTAAGTTCTTTAGGTATTGCTGATTATTCTTGCAGAGGGTAGCTTTATCTCACCATCTGTGGATAAGAGCAGCTTTTGTTTTTTTAATCATTACCAACATATGGTATTTAGCCATAAATATCAGGTTGATGATTTCATTTACACACACACACACACACACACACACACACACACGAGGATTCCTCTGCAGCTAACTATACATACAGAAATTCAGCTTAGTCTTTACTTGAATGGTAGAATCATTTATAGATATAAAACACATTTGACTTAAAGTGTGTGTGTGTGTGTGTGTGTGTGTGTGTGTGTGTGTGTGCATGGTTATGTAACCTATAGTTTCATATTACTTGAGGAAATCCTTTCAGGATGAGAATAGTACAATCTTTCTTGCCTTTGTGGTTTTACTGTTACTTTCTGCTAAATATCTAGATGTTTTTCTATAAAATTTAATAATTTTTATTATTCGGGCGTTACTTTTCTATATGAAACAAAGATGTGTATTTTTATTTGTATTTGTGTGTGCTGGCATTAGTTTTTATTAATATTTTAGAATTAATACATGAACATTGTATTTACATCATCTCAACCTTCCCACCTTCCCTAAACTGTCCCTGAGAACTGCCTTCCTGCTTAATACTGTAATAGTGTGTTAATATTATCAATCTTTTTAAAGAAAAAAATTTTGAGCTCTGTCTTCTAGTATATCTTATTTATTACTATTTTTCTTTTTTCTTGTGTATTACATTGAATGTTCAGTCATAAAAGAATAAATAAAGAAGCTCCAACGTTGAATTTCTCTGAGAAAAAGCACTTGTAGAAATTCATAGTGAAAAACTGAAACCAAAACACAGATAATCAAAGAATCTGCTCTAATGCCTATATGTCCAGCAAATATTAAACAAAGCTCTATGCCTCAGTTCATTAATGGAAATTCATACATCAAAGAGCTTTTTAACTAAGTTTTTATTACCTGAAACAAAATGTGCAGGTTTCATAAAAAATTATAACCAAGTCAGGAGTGGGGAGAAACATTCTAAAAGAAAAATAAAAATTAATCAAATATAAATTCAGATGTGATAATGAATTAAAATTATCTCACAGAGACTGATAAAGGAATCATGTGTAGAAGGCACTCATAAAACATTATTTAAGAAGAATAAACAAATAGATGCCATATGTAGAAAGATGAAATCTCTGTAGAAGAATTAGTAGTCAATAGTAACCCAGGTGTGGTGCTCTCGTCTAATTACAGCACTCAGAAGATAGAGGTGGTAAGATCAGGAATTCCATTACTTTTGCTATATACATTGAGTTTCAGGTCAACTGAGGACCCATGAGACCCTGCTTAAAATATAAATGGTAAATATGAGAAGTTTTGTACTAGGACAAAATTTAAGAGTGTCTCTGACAGGTGTGCATAGAAGCAATAGAGCTGAAAAGGGACTTGTAAATGCTGCAAGCAAAGTGAGAGAGCTCCTGTGAAGATAAAAAAAAAAAATTCTTGGATATATATATGAACCAGAATATATGAAGATGGATTGGTACTTAAAAGTTTATTGTAATATCTAAGACACATTATTAAAATAAATTTTACTGATATATATAAAATGGGGCTTAAAATATAATCATTTAAACTGTTAAATAAACCCATATAAAGGAAGATTTAGAGTACTATGAAGGAAAGACCATATAAGCAAATAAAGAACATATAAGCAAATAGAAAACTCCCTTATAAAGATGATAAATAGTAAACTTACTATAACAGTAATTAAATGCAAATGGCCAAAATGCATCCATTAAAGGATTTCAAAGTGGAGGACATTAATTGGGTGAGGTAGGGGTAGTGAAGAGCCTAATTCATGGGGAACTTTCAGCAGATGCCATGCTTGCTTCTCTTACTCATAAGAGAGATACTGGTTTTTCAGTGTGTCAAGAAAAACTTGTTTCTGAAGAATGAAAATGTATCTTAAGAGTAAAAATGCCAGAGATGAAAGGACTGTACTTGTGTTGTGTTTTCATTCTCTCAAAGATTTATCAAAGCCGTGCTTAATTAATAGAAGCAAAATGTTCACACTCTTAAAGAAAGCTAGAATGGATGCATACATATGCAGATGTACCAAATATATATGCACACATTACACACACACATATGCATGCACATACACACAATACACAAGACAAAAACACACATATGGGAAAAAGGAAAGTACAAATCTGGAAACTGGAAGTGCTGTTATTTCATGTAAGATAGGAAGTGAAATCCTTGTGTATAATAAAGGGGATATGTAAGCTGAAAAATGGAGCAAGTCAAGGAGTAATGAAATACTTATGAAAAGGTGTGTCAAAGCAGAGAAAGGATCTGTGCAAAAAACCCAAGGGCAAAGCCACTCATCATTTTGTGTAGAGTTGGGCTGATGTTTTACTGAAAAATGATGAAGAATTAGGAGGTGAGAATATGGGTCATGGGAAATAGGAAAGTGACAGCTTTGAGCAGAGAATGTCTGGGTGCTCTTACTTTAGGGAGGAAGGAACGAGCTGCACAGGAAAAAGACTTAAGAACCTGATAAAACAGTGTGGCACATGGGTAATGGCAGCCAGACCAAAATAAGCACAGAGACTAACATGCTAATATAATTCATGTGTATGCTAAAAGCACAAACTTTAAAGAATTTTTATGCGAAATTGTGACCTCATAAGATTTTCACAAAAATACTTTCTTTTGCAATAGTGAAAGAGTATTTAAATGAAAATACCTGACTAAGACAAGTGCTGAATAAGTTGAGGCATTTTGGTGGTTTTCATCTTAATCATCTAAAGCAGGATGGAAATTACTTATCTTCATGACAGAGGCATGAACTGGGTCATACACTGAGAATAAAGACTTGAGATGGGAAAGGACGAGGCAGGAATCTTAGCAGATGACTTGAGCAATTGCCCAAAGTTATAATGATTTCTGGTTTATTGGGAAATAATTAAAATGCTATAAAAAACAAACACATTATTTTAATTAAAATTCTAGTATGGAGAATCTGACTTTGGCTAGAATACAGTGATTCCGATTCCTAACCTTCTTATCACGAAAGCACTTTATATTGAAATTACAGGCTTTTTAGCCCACCACCCATCATGAAGCTTTCTGCTCATTATATCACTGTTTATAATTGCCATCTTAGTTGTCTCAGAGACTGGACTTTGCTAATGAGACCGTTTTGAATACTTCAAGCCTCTCTTCATCGTGCTTCCTTTTCATCTTGGGCTTGGTAGAAACTTGCTTTCTGTTTGTACTGCCCTTTGACACTTCAATTTTCTGTTTGCTTTTTAAATCCTAGCTAATTAGAGCATTTCACATTCTTCATGATAAAGAAGTTCTTGCATGGGCATGTAATTAGAATATCTGATGACAAGAGCTGGGATTTTTAACACCCCTGGGTTGAAAGATCATACCTCAGAGCAACATCTTCCCCTAGGATGTTTTGCATTTGAGCAATTAACCTCCTGTTCAGGACACGGCCCACTACTCATCTCCTAACATCCCTTAGCTAGTATTATTTCAAAGTCTGCTCTTTTATCGCCTTTTATCAAACAGAGTGAACCCTTAGGTCAAAGTAAAAAGGCCCAGAGAGAAAGCCTCATCATCGTGCAAAAATGAGCACAGTGCCTTTTATTAGAAATGTATCACTTACAGCTTCCAAATTGCCTTTTGCCCTACATGAAATTGCTACACTTACGTTTCATTATAGTATTAAAGTTATTTCCTCAGTAAATTAGACTACTTGTGTGAATACAAACACTGGTACATATACCCACACCTAGGTGCACAAACATACTCATGCACACATCCCATACCTAGTGGGTCACAGATATTGTAAGGAGAACTAAGGTCTTCATATATGTTGAGCCAGAACAAAAAAGGATACCCTGAGTCTTTTGTCCCACATCGTATTATCTTTGAATTCCTTCTTCAAGAATTTTACTTAATCGCTATGTAACAAGGTTCCATTTCATAAGTATTACAATTTATGTATTACAGGTGCAGTCATGGAAAACAGGGAACACTGCCTTGAAGAAAAATAAAGTGGCCATCGTGGCAAGTACATGTCATTGCTGCTACTCAGGAAGCTGTTACTCAAGAAGATTAAGGAAGTTAGAAACCAGCCTTGAAGATATACTGAGAGATCATCTCAAACAGACAACAAATAAGCATGTGGCCACTGGAAGGATTCCTGGGTTCTGGGGAATAGCTCTATAATTACTTACATATGAGCAGAACTAACTGGAATTGATGGGTTATCATAAAATAAAAGATATGAAGTTAGGATCAGAATGTACTGGAGGAATATGAGTGTGAGTTGGAGGGAGAAAAGGAGGGTATATATTAGCCTGTTTTATGGCATACATACATGGAATTCTTAAAAATAAAGAACAAATATCAAAAAGATGATATCTGGGCAACAGATGAGATGAATACTTGGGTTTTAGCACTAAAAACCAGGTTCCAGAAGAGGAACACATACTGTGTGTTGGCAGAGATGCAGCATTCACATCTTCCCAAAGACATAGGAGACATTTCAGAGAACTGGAAATAGGCACCATCTGAGTTGTTGACAGATAAGCAGAAAATCACTGAACAGCCAGAAGAGGAGGGACAGTGGGACTGAGAAGGTATTCTAATACTTGGTGTTGCAGTCAGGTGAAAGTATGCTCAGAATCCAGCTTAGTTCTTTATGATCAGACAGAAGATCCAGGTGAAGGATGAACAAATCTGGACATCTAAGACAGTCAGTCAACAAGGCAAGAAAATAGGCCTTCTGTTCACAGACAGTGATAAACTTTGGAAGCCACAGCACCAAGACCAAAGGAGATACATCAAACTTCACTCTGTATACAGCTATTGTGAGGAACATCCATACTATTCTTCAAAATGGCTATATAAACCCACACTCCACACAGCACTGTATAGGCTTCCCTTTTCTTCACATACTGGCCACTCTTTCTGTCTTCCAAGTTTTCGATAATATCCAACTTAATCAGTAGTGAGGCAATATCTCATTACAGACTTTTGTTTGTTTTTCTCTGGTGGTTGAAGATGCTTAGCACTTTTTTATATAAAATTTCAATCAATAGACATTTAAAATATGTGATATATATGTACATATATATAAGATATGATTCAGCCAAAAAAATAAAGGAAATGTTTTATTTGACATTAAGAAGTGAGAACCTTAATGACACTATACCAAGTAAAATAAGCCAGGCATAGAAAGAAAAATACTTTAAAATGTACTCATGTATGTAATAAAAAAATTTAAACTAAAAGACAGGGTATCTACTTATCCCAACTGATAACACTGTTCTCTTGCTTCAGCCTTCTGAGATAGATCATCAGGTATGCATCACCACACCCCACCAACCACAATATCTTTTTTGTGTGACACAGATAGGTTAATTCTGTCAGTCCCACTAACCAGATTAATATAGAGGTAATTGAGCCAAGGGATTAACTGTAAATCAGTGTCGAAGTTATTCCTTCTCGCTATTAGGTACCATAAGTCTTCAGGAGCAATCACTTCACAATGACTCATCATCCCATAGCTGAACATGAAAAACTGAGCCATCATTTCACTTAGAACTGCACGCATTGCGGTGCTCTTGCAGAATGAGTAAAGACTCGAGCAACCTGCAGCACACAGATGCATAGATGCAGGTGTTTGTAATCTCTGAGAACTATGACTCAGTTATTTCAGTTTCAACATTCCTATTGTTAATATATCTGATAAAGCCAGCTCAGACCCAAAGTTTATACCATTGCCAAAGCCAGTCTTCAGTGTAGTTATGAACGGAACTCTGGCTAAAACAGCAAAATCGAGTTCCCTACTTCCCACATATCCCCCCCTTTTCATTATCTGTGCCTCTAAAGCTGAGTCCAACTCTCTGAAGCCTAAGGGGAAGCTCTGCTTTTATTATTCCTTCACGCGATGCCAACAGCCAGCTAAAATGCCCCACAGTACCATAATCCAAAGATTTTATCACCTCTTCCATCATCAAAATTTATCTTTTACATCCAGACTCCTGTGGTTCATCTTATTAATTAATTTAGTCAAAGCCTTCATGGTTTATTTAGGCTTAATTTGTTATCACTGCCAGTAACGTTCCCACTCACTGGGGATTTATTGGTTGAACCCAGAGAATGAGCCATGTGAGTCTTTGATGGACCTGCAGAAAGAGAGCCGCAGGAAAAGACTCAGCAGGGCAGGTGAAGCTTGTTTTCCTAAATTTACGCTAAATTTGTCGTTGTCTAGTCTGCAGAGGTTTGTGCAGAGCCCACACCTGGGATGTATCCTCCTGAGAGAAGACCCTCTGCAAGTGGAATCCTTGAGTCTGTGGTATGGAGCCTTCAGCATGAATTTAGCAATTTCAGAAAGAATGGATTCAGAATCACATAAGTTTTTAAAACCCTTGATGAAAATCATTGACAAGTTATAGACATTTTAACACTGGGAAAGTGCCAGGAGAAGGTTATTGGAATGTAAATTTTAAGTACAAATGGTGACATTAAAAAGCAGGTTTATTTCAAATTTCATAACAATCCAATGTATGGTTATAAATTTGTGAGTGAAATCAGAAAGTTCCTCTTACCTGCTGCTCCTGCTTGGGGGACCAAGCATGGCTGATGGCTTTATTATCTCTCTCCTGAGAATTTGCCAGATGTTAGAGACAGTACAACACAAAGTGCCCTCTTGGATTGTTGCCTGTGAATTAAGAGAAAGCAGCAATAAATGAACTACCAAGACATGGTTTCACTTGCCCAGAACTGTAAAGTTTAGAATTCCGTGACTGCTGCTTCTGCTTTTAATTCCCTCTTTAAGTCCATCGGGTTCTTAAATATTTCATATCTGAACTACAAAGTATACTTTTCCTCAGTATGATAATCTCATTAAATATTTTATAGATAATATTTCTGTGAGTCATTTGCATAGTCTACTACATTGAAATTATACCATCTATCAAGGGTAGTGGATACTGTTTTTAAAAGATCAAGCTAGTAAACAAGTAGTTTGTGGGCCAACTAATCAATTCCATCATTGCAGTGTTAAAGCAGTTGAGAAGACAGGTGGCCATGGGCATGGCTTTGCTCCAATAACATTTTAAATACAAATAATAACAAACAGGCTAGATTTAGTAATAGGTAATTGATGATGCTCCCTCTGTGTAGTGATTTTAAGGAATTTTCCAATAATATTTTATTTACAAATAATAACTTGCAGGGTAGGCTAAATGATGATGCTACCTTTATACAGTGAATTTTCAGGAACTTCTCATTCATTGTTTTCCATGTTGTCTTGTTATGTTGGTGCTTAAGATGTGTTGTGACTTAATTGACTCAATGAAATACTTTGAAAGCATAATTTATTTAATTTGATAAGTGGTAGTAAACATAAGAAAGTCTTATAGAAAATAAGTAGCTTGAAGACTACTTTTTTCTTTATAATATGAGCAAATATCAAAGTGTTCTTCTTGAGATACTGTTTTCAAAGAATTTTTGTCTGAGAATATGTAGAATATACATGTTTTAATTGAAGACCCTGACATTAACCCACACACCTATGAACATATAATTTTTTGACAAAGAACCCAAAAATTACAATGGAAAAAAGAAAGCATCTTCAACAAATGGTGCTGGCATAACTGGATGTCAACGTATAGAAGGCTGCAAATAGATCCATATCTGTCACCATGCACAAAACTTAAGTCCAAGTGGATCAACATAAATCCAGTTACTCTGAACCTGATAGAAGAGAAAGTAGGAAGTAGTCTTGAATGCATTGGCACTGGAGATCACTTTTTAAATATAACACCAGTAGCACAGACACTGAGAGAAACAATCAATCAATGGGACCTGTTGAAACTGAGAAGCTTTTGTGGAGCAAAGGACACGGTCAACAAGACAAAGAGACAACCTACAGAATGGGAAAAGGTCTTCACCAACCCCACATCTGACAGAGGGCTGATATCCAGAATATATAAAGAACTCAAGAAATTAGACATCAAAATGCCCAACAGTCCAATTAAGAAATGGGCTGTAGAACTAAACAGAGAATTCTCAACAGAGGAAGTTCAAATGGCTGAAAGACATTAAAGGAATTCCTCAACATACCTAATTATCCAGGAAATGCAAATCAAAACGACTCTGAGATACCACCTTACACCTGTGAGAATGGCTAAGATCAAAAACACAGAAGACAGCTTATTCTGGAGAGGATGTGGAGCAAGGGGAACTCTCCTCCACTTCTGGTGGGAATGCAAGCTTGTACAGCCACTTTGGAATCAATATGGCGCTTCCTTAGAAAATTGGGACTCCATCTCCCCCAAGACCCAGCTGTAGCACTCTTGGGCATATACCCAAGGAATGCTCAATCATACCACAAGGGGGAATTTGCTCAGTTGTGTTCATATCAGCATTGTTTTTAATAGCCAGAACCTGGAAACAACCTAGATGCCCTTCAACTGAATGGATAAAGAAAATATGGTACATATACACAATGGAGTACTACTCAGCAGAGAAAAACAATGACATCATGAGGTTTTCAGGCAAATGGATGGATCTAGAAAAAAATCATACTGAGTGAGGTAACCCAGGCTCAGAAGGATGAACATGGTATGTACTCACTCATAGTAGGATACTAGATGTAAAACAAAGATGACTAGACTGCTACACAACTCCAGGGAGGCTACCTAGAAAACAGGTCCCTAGGAAAGACTCAGAATCATTTAAAAAGATTATTTACATCTATATTTGAATAGGAATTAATGTCTTACATTAATATTATGCTGCTGCTCTGTATAGAATTAAAGTCATACAAAACAATTAAAATATCTCAAAAGCATATCTACACTGACAAAATCTTTATAGAGCTCAAACTCAAATATTAATTGCCAATATTTAATTATAAATTGTGAAATTTAGAGTAACCATGTAAATGTTTTAAATGAAGTTAGAATTAATTTGTTTATTGTTTTCACCTTGCTATTAAATTAGCTCTTGTCTTAAAACTTAAGTTTTGCTGTCTGCTTGCAGACATTGACTCATTATACTTGCTAAAGATAATGCCTAATACATTTTTAAACATTGTATTAACCCCTAATGATTTAGGTATCATGCTGTCTTGACTCTGTAAATTAGGTACCCTAAAATAAAATTAAAATGGTACTTTTAAAAATCTATCAATAATGAATTACATTATTTACCTTCTCTCATTCTTCCACCAGCTCCTCTCAGGTACCTTCCTGCCAAGTCTTCCCATGTTCTCCCTCACTCAAATTTGTAGATTCTTTGTCTTTCATTATTTTTACAGATGTGTGTATGCAAATGTGTAAATACAACCTGCTTAGTCTTCTTTGTTGTTTGTGTGTATATTATTTCAAGGTTGAACACTCTGTATTGAACAACCAATAGGAGGCTCATCCTGGGAGAGGCAAATTCTTTCTCCTAGCAGTCATTAGTTGACTGTAGTTCTTTGTCTCTGGGTGGACCCTGTAAAATATTCCCTCTTCCATGTTAATGTGTCTGTAGATATTACCATTCTTCTGGTTTTGTTTAAATTCACCACAGACTTCCTTATTTACTGGCTCTTATAGTCTTCAGGCCCCTCTTTCCCTTGATGTTCTTTGAGCCATAAATGTAGGAGCTGTAATACAGATGTATCCATTGGAGCTGGGATCCCCAAGGTCTACTGATTCTACATGTGTGCAGTTGTATTTTTCTGTGATATTAACCACTTGTAATGAGAGGCTTCTTTCATGGGGTGTGGTTGTTATACTTTATAAATATAGGGTAAAGATTCAAATAAGACTTTTGAAAGAAATAAGATATCCAAAATAGAATAATTACTTCCTCTGAATATTTCTTTTGCTAGACTGGCCTCTGAAGTTTTCATAGAGATCAAAATTAGTTCTCAACTGGACAGCACAGAGTTGTTTTAGGATGTACTTTGCATTTCTGACATGCCAGAATATCTCTAGGCAGATTTTGCTAAATATTCCAGGAGCTTCATGCACTTAAGAGTCCTTTCCAAATTTAGTGTGGATGAAATTTTCTTCTGCCTTGAGTTTTCTTTGACACTTTTCTCAGATACTATAGAAACATTGTCAAATCCTAAAGCCTAGTCCTTGAGCTGACTTCCTTCTGCCTTTCAGGAAAAAATAATAGGATAGGCTTAGATAGCATGCCTTTATCCAAACTGATTTTTCAATAACAACAAAAAATAATTATTAATATTATTCACAAACTACTTCATTTTGTTTTTTTTTTTTTTTTGTTTGTTTGTTTTTTTTGTTTTTGTTTTTTGTTTTTTGCTACTTAGTTTTTTACTTTAGAGGGGAAAAACTCCTCTAAAGAAGCCTCAATATGTCTGCTCATCAAATGAATGGCTTCCCACTGCCTACTGTGTTGGTTGGAAGGAGTTACCTTATGCTCCATCCCAAGAAGAGCCCTTGCCACATGTTCTAGCCAAACGTCATGTAGGAGTTTGATCTCTTGCTCACTTCACCATATGATACTGATTGCAGTCGTGATAAGTCTTTCCATTATGACTAAAAGTTTATCTTTCTTAAAATTCACCTGTAATTAGTGTAACTCAAAGCAGTGGAAATCGATGCAAATATGAACTTACCTACAGAAAGATCAAGTCTCCCTTGTCCCATGTCTTTTGGGTCCTTAAATATCTGCAATGGGGCATTTCTCCTACTAGATTTTGGATTCTTCAACAGTCTTCCGAGAATCCAGTAACAATGTTTTACATTTAGTTTACTTCCTTATTTATGTGTGTTTGGGGGGAGTAGGTGTGGTCATGCATATGGAAGTCAGAGGACTTTGGGAACTGGTTCTCTTCCTCCACCAGGTAACTTCTGGAGACAGAACTCAGAGTGTACAGCTTGACAACAGTGTCTTTGCCTACTTTGGGACACCTCACTAGCCCAGAAGTGCTCTGCTGTTTAACTACTGATTTTGAAACATTTAGATTTTTGATGTTACATAATATATAGTATGATGACATACCTCAGCAAATGCATTTGAATTACAAGGATATTAAGATCACATATTTATTAAACAAAGAATCCATAGTCAATTGTTGAAAATATTTAGGTACCCAAATTAATGCCATGTTTACAGGCATATAAATTATTATTTGTGAATTTTTCTTGCCATTCATTTCCATATATATAATACAAATAATTTAATTATATATACACCAGGGGAAACAATTAGTATCTTACTATTATCAAGGTTTGCAAAATATATTATTTATTTTTATATGAAAAGAATAGTTTTCATTAAAATTCATGATTAAAAATCAATTTTTTTTCTTTTAGTGTAAGAAGACATAAAGATTATTTTCAAACCTGGGACTGAAGTTTAGACAGTTAAACAGCCTGCTCTGGAAGTATAAGGGACTGATTTCAAACCAAATACCCATATCAAAAGTCAAACAAGGCGTTATACATGTGTCATCCTAGAGCTGGGAAAGCAAAAACAGTAGAATCCCTTGAGACTCAGTCACCATCCTGCCTATCTTATTATACAAGCCAGGTCCCATTGAAAGATATCTCAGTACCTCACATATCACCTCTCTCTCTCTCTCTCTCCTCTCTCTCATTTCTCTCTGTCTCTCTCTGTCTCTCTGTCTCTGTCTCTGTCTCTCTCTCTCTCTCTCTCTCTCTTTCTCTCTCTCTCTCTCTCTCTCTCTCTCTCTCACACACACACACACACACACACACACACACACACACACACAGACATCATTCCTTTAGGCTATGCTGTGGCAATATTGACTTTACCTTCCCTTAATCACCAAGTATCTGAAAGTCAACTTCCATCACTGTTTTTCTCCCCTTGGGTAAGAACTGTTCAATTTGATATTGTTGTTGTGTTGTATTAGAAAAGGGAGCTTTTAAACCTGATCTAGTTGTCCCTGGTTCGTCTCCTCTTCCAGATCTTGCTACCTGCATACTCCTGGCAATGCACAAAGCAGGAACACTTTAAGGAAACTACTCTTCTGTTCTTCCACTGCACAGGGACACACACCGAACTTGCTGTATGTGCTTGGAGTATAAATTTATAGCACATTTTTCAAGGCATTCCCTGTCAATTCAGCTACATTGCTATTTTCGACTGTTTTATGATGTCAATTTTTCACAGTCTGACACTCTAGTGGATTCCAACACACACACATTCGGTGGGAGACGTCCAAACACTAAAGAAATACTGAACTATCAATCAAGTAACAAACACTTACTGAGTTCCTACTAGGGCAGCATTACTCTGGTGGGTGAGAATAATACAGAGAAATATAAAACATGGCTCCTGGCATAAAAGAGAAGAGTATGGGATTCTGTGAGGATACACACACATGCAGACATAGAGACACACACTCAAACTCACACATATACACACATACACACAAACACCCACACACAAACACCCACATAGGTAACAACAAACAACATACAGAAACACTCATACATGTGCATGCACAGCCACACACACACACACACACACACACACACACACACACACATGCATACATACAAACACATGTACACACAATTAAATTCCTAGAAATCATATAATTTCCACGAAGTTCAGAGGAACTGTTGAATGGTAGTGTTTCAAAGCAAAACTAACGCAAAAATGTAAAGATCCTTAAATATACCACTAGCACCCCAGATACTTTCCAGCTCACTATATGTGTGACCCTATTCCAGAGAACTAGCTATACATTATTTCTTAAATATACCTTTAATTTATCTCATTTGTGTATAATGTACTGCCATTTACAAGGGATAAATTTAAAAAAAAAAACTTTCTTTTAGAGTTTGAAATCCTTTTCTCCCAAAGTTTAATTCTTCTGACTCATAAAGGTAGGATCTGAAATAAAATCATGACATAAAGTACATAAAGTACAAGTGTGTGACTCATGCATGATGTTCCCAGGAAATCTAAAACATGAGGGAATGAAAAAGGAATGTCAGTCTGTTGACCGTCCTTCGGACATGTCAAACCATAATGAACTGAAATTGACTGTTCAGAGCTCACTTATTTGCCTGGAATAGCTTTCGAGTTTGTCAGTAAAATGGACTTGTATCAGAATTGGAATAAAAAAGATGTGGCCATTGTTTTCTGGATCCTTGGGTGCTCTCAATGAGTGCATTCTTCACTGTTGCAGGCTGAGATAGTTATTGAGGATTCCCAGAAATTATTTCAAATAATCACCACCTTTTGAGGTCAGATTTAACTATCAGTTCCCACCTTCTGGCTGAGGTCTCTTTAAGGATTTTCCTGAACTTTAGAGACTATTTCTTTGACCGTAAGTCTTCCTAGCCTGCCACAGTTGTATAATCCTGTTTCCTTGTCTAAAACTCTGGTCCTTGTACTACACAAACCATACAGTGGCTCTGTTGTCCAGCTGAATCTCAATGGCCACAGATGAGAATCCTTGGTAAGTAAGATAGTGATTTTAAAAGACTCTTACTCTTCCAAGCAACCATACTCTCAATAAAAATAGAAACCAATGTATATCTGCATCAAATTCCCAAAGCGAGAGATAACTTAAAAAAAAAAAATGTGACAGTTGCTGATTCTAGTACCTGACCATAATTCAAATAAGATTCAGGGCAGAAGTTCAGGTTTAGAAGATTTAGGGAAAAAAGGCATGAGGATGAAAAGTCAGACAACACTGAACCCAGCTATAAGAAATGCAAACATATCTAAGAAGAAGACTGAAGTAATTAACTAATAAAATAAAACAGGGTAGACAGGGAAGTCAACTCTGCAGAAGAAATTAGACTATTTTGTAGAGCCAGAGTAAATAGTTAAAAACAGCCACAATTATCTTGATAGGATTGGAAAATCAGTATCTGTGGAGAATTTGGATATTACCATATACATACTCCCATCTTACAGAGCCTTTGGTCCTGCGACTCATAACTGCCTCGAGTGTCAAGATTTCAAGTTTCTACTTTAAATAACCTTGTTTTCTTTCTTATTCTCTCCATTAAATATTCTTTTAAATATCAAAACCCAAGTTGTATTGTCATGCACTTCATCTAAGAATTGCCATGGCTTGGACTTTAAATGCCTTCAGTGTCAGAGAGAGGAGCTAGAAGTGCTGTCACCGAACCTGCTGAACTACAGAGATTTCCACACCAATCTGAAGGGTTCTGTTCCTTGCCAGAACACATTGACCCAAGTACACAAGGGAGAGTTGATTTTATAAAGCTTGTAGGATGAGCTCATTTTATAAACCTGATTATTTGTTGTGAATTTTTATCAAATTAAATTCAGGAAATCTATACAATTGGAGGAAATATTTGTCAACTATACAAATAATCATTTCTATTTAGAATAAAGAAATACCATAACTCAACAAAAACAACAAATAATTCAATTTAAAAACAGATTAAAGTCTTGAATAGTCTCTTGGTCGAGAATAACATATAAATGACCAAAAATATATGAATAAATGATAATAATCACTAATAAATACTTTAAAATAAAAACTCTATTGAGCTTTGTGGTAAGAAGGATTTCTGCCATCTCAGAAAGTAAAAGTAAGGAGAGTGGCATTGTAAGCTTTATGCACTCTCAGTGGGACTGGTAAATGGCACAACAGCTGTAGAAAGAAGCATGGCAGATCAAAAAGATAAAAGGAGAATTGCCATCAATCTCAAAATGTAGAATGCATCCCAAACAATTGAAAGCATGAGCTAAAAGACATATTTGCACATTGTTGTTCCTAGCAGTAGTAAAATATAGCCAAACAGTGACAACAGCAAATGTTTCTAAAGATTAATGACTGAACAAAAATGTGGCAGGCTCAATCGAATTGTGTCTAGCCTTAAAATGGGGGCCTGCTACCATAGACATTTTCTAAAATACATACATACACCTATATAAAAATGGTTTAAATGAATTGATCCTATGGTAGGCTGACACTGCTCCTCGCAGCATTGTTAATACAGTAGTTTAACATTAAAAAAAAAAATCCAGTGCTGGGATATGTTACCTCTTTTGGAGTTGTTGGCTGGTAAGATCCCATATACCACCTCTCCCACCAAATGTTACAGGCTGTGCTCTGTGTTCTTGGTTACCGTTCTGCTCTTGACAGGAGTTCTGAGAGGACCTCAAGAGAATTGGGGAAAGGTAGAGAGGGTGATCAAAATACACTGCATAAGATTCTCAAAGAACTAGTAACGATTTTCAATAAAGGAAGGGCATTTTGAGACTTTGGACAATTCTGGCAGTTGGAAAAACTTTACAATGTAGATTAAACACATAGACCTTATGCCAAAGACAAAAACTAGTGGCAAAAAAAAAATACTAATGATGCATGATTCCACACATCTGTGAACTCAAGTAGTCAAATGAGAAGAATGATCAGGTTTAGTGCTGATTACCAGAGAGGGTAACCGGGGAAAGAAGGGCTATTTACTGGATGTTTACAAGGTGAGAAATTTCTAGATTGGTTTCACAAGCATATAATATATACTTTGTCAAAATTAAAGGCAAAATGTTTCAGGCACCTCCATCCAACTTTCAGCATTGCAACATAATGTCATATGTAAGGTTCACATCTGGGACAAATGAATCAAAAAAATAGTCATCCCTCCAATACCATGTGTTCCCTTGTTTTTATGTCCACTTGATACAAGCTAAAGATTTCTCTCTTAGCATTCTTTCGCTGTGACAAGACACCATGATTCTGGCAACTATTATAAAAGAAATTTTAATTTGGATTTACTTACATTTTAAGAGGTTTAGTCCACTATTTTCATGTCAGGGGGCATGGTGGCACTCAGGCAGACATGGTGCTGGAGAAATAGCTGAGAGTTCTGCATCCAGATCCTCAGGAAGCAGGAAGAGAGAGCCACTGGGCAGTGCTTAGGCTTTTGAAACCTCCAAGCCCATCCCCAGTGGCACACTTCCTCCAACAAGGGCAAACCTCCTCCAACAAAGCATACTTCCTAATACTTCTCAAGAAGTTCTACCTCTCTGATGACTAAGTATTCCAATATGTGGACTTATGGGGGCAATTCTTATTTAAACTACTACATCATCTGAGAGGAGGGAACCTCAATTGAGAAAATTTCTCCATGGAGCTGTAGACAAACCTATAGTGCATTTTCTTAATTAATGATTGATGTGGGAGGACCCATCCCATTGTGGTTGGTGCTACCTATGGCTGGTGGTCTTGGGTGCTTAAGAAAGCAGGCTGAGCAAGCCATGAAGAGCAAGTCATAAGGCAAAACAAAAAAAGAAAGAAAGAAAGAAAGTAGCACTCCTCCATGGACTCTGCATCAGCTCCTGCCTCCAGGTTTCTGGACTGCTTGAGTCCTGACTTCCCTGGACTATAAATTTTGATGTGAAAGTACAAGTCAAATCAACCTTTTCTTCCATAACTTGCTTTTGGTCATGGTGTTTCACTGCGCAATAGTAACCCTAGCTAAGACATGTATTTTAAGTAAGTTTATAGTTTTGTACCGAATTGATTGCACAGCTATCTTCAGCCACATGGAGCCACATGCGGCAGGCAGGCCACAGGTTTAGTAGGGGTGTTTTTGGATTAAGATTATTTGTGTGTGTGTGTGTGTGTGTGTGTGTGTGTGTGTGTGTGTGTGTGTGAGTGTACCTATAGAGGCCAGGCGGGACCATCAGATAACTCAAAACTTATATTACAGGCATACTCTTTCTTTTGTGAGCCACTTAATGAGAGTACTGGGATCCAAACTCATGTCTTCTTATAGGGCAGTAAGAGCTAAGCCATCAGAGCCCTGGTAAATTTTATATGATATGATTTTTCCCCTTTGGTCAGAAGCAATAAAACTAATTTACAAATTATCTTGCTAACCATCCCAGGTTTTATAGTTTGAACATGAAATGTTCCTGTTTTAGCTACTTTTATATTGCTGTGATAAGATGCTGTAACAAAGGCAGCTTAAAAAAGAAGGCTTTTTTTTATGGAGTACAGGTTTTTGAAATATAACCTAATGATTCTCTGGATTTCTTCTGAGATTGTTGTTTCTCCTTTTTTTTTTTTTTTTTTGATTTTGTTGATTTGGATTCTCTCTCTGCCTTTTAGTTAGTGTGGATAAGGGTTTATTTTGTTGATTTTCTCGAAAAATCAACTATTTGTTTCATCGATTCTTTGCATTGTTCTCTTTGTTTCTATTTTATTGATTTCAGGCCTCAGTTTGATTATTTCCTATAATCTACTCCTCTTGAATGTGTTTGTGTCTTTTTATTCTAGAGCTTTCAGGTGTGCTGTTAAGTCACTAGCATGAGATCTGTCCAAATTCTTCATGAAGGCACTTAGTGCTATGAACTTTCTTCTTAGCACATCTTTCATTGTGTCCTAACAGTCTGGGTATGTTGTACATTCATTTTCATTGAATTCTAGGAAGTCTTTAACTTCTTTATTTCTTCCTTGACCTAGTGGTAACTCAATAGAGAGCTGTTTACTTTCCATGAATTTCTAGGCTTTCTGTTCTTCCTGTTGTTGTTGAAATCCAGCTTTAATCCATGGTGGTCTAATAAGATACAGGGAATTATTTAAATATTTTGTATGTGTTGAGACTTGCTTTGTGGCTGACTATATGGCCAGTTTTGGAGAAGGTTCCATGAAATGCTGAGAAGCAGGTATACTTTGTGCATGTGTTTGGGTGAAATATTCTATAGATATCTGTTAAGGCCATTTGAGTCACAACACCTGTTAGTTTTATTATTCCTCTGTTTAGTTTCTGTCTGGGTAACCTGTCTTTTGGACAATATTATTTTAAGTTGTGTTACTTTTGTTTATATTGCATTTGCTTAACTCTGTGAAGCTCTGTTACTTTCCATTTAAAACACCTGATGGTCTAATAAAGAGATGAATAAAACACATGATGGTCTAATAAAGTGATGAATGGCCAATAGCAAGGCAGGAGAAAGGATAGGCAGGGCTGGTAGGCAGAAAGGATATATAGTAGGAGAAATGTGGGAGAGGGGAGATCTAGGAACAAGAACAGGATATGAGGACATCAGGGGCCAATCACTCAGCTACACAACCAGGAACAGAGTAAGAAAGAAAGGTATACATAAATAGAGAAAAATAAAAGTTTTCTGTAGTTAGAGTTTTCCTGCCTGACCCAGTCAGGACAAATCTCTCTTACCAGCCAGTCCCACAATCGCTCAGACCCAACCAAGAAAGCACACAGAAACTTACATTGTTTACAAACTGTATGGCCGTGTCAGGCTTCTTGTTATCTGCTTTTTCTATCTTAAATTAACCCATTTCTGTTAGTCTATACTTTGCCACACGCCTTGTGGCTTACCAGTGTCTTTACATGTTGCTTTTCATGGCAGCGGTAGGCAGTGTCTCTCTCCAGCCTTCTACTTTCCAGAATTCTCTTCTCTCTTGTCCCGCCTATACTTCCTGCCTGGCCACTGGCCAATCAGAAATTTATTTACACAGAGCGATATCCACAGCACTTCCCCTTTTCTTTTTTTTAAAGGAAGGTTTTAACTTTTACATAGTACAATTACATATAACAAAACAATTATCTAGCAAGAATTACAGTTACAATATTAAAGAAGATATCCTATCTATCTTATATTTGTGAGTCTAAGGTTTTATATCTGTCTTATCTTGTATCATAACTGAGGAAATTATAACTATCTAGTCTTCAACCACATCAAAGACCTCAGAAGGATATAATATTACCTGAGAACCAGGATATCAGAAGACAGAAAGATCTCCCATGACCATGGATTGGT
Source organism: Onychomys torridus (assembly GCF_903995425.1). Lineage (NCBI taxonomy): Eukaryota > Metazoa > Chordata > Mammalia > Rodentia > Cricetidae > Onychomys > Onychomys torridus. The sequence continues at coordinate 76,198,186 of NC_050455.1, forward strand.
AGGATTAATATAGTAAAAATGGCAATCTTACAAAAAGTAATCTATATATTCAGTGAAATCCCCATTAAAATACCAACACAATACAGACCTTGAAAGAACAATACTCAACTTCATATGGAAAAACAAAAGATCCAGTATAGATAAAATAATCTTGTATAATAAAAGAACTTCTGGAATTGTCAATAGCCCTGATTTCAAGCTCCCCTACAGAGCTGCTGTAATAAAAAGCACATGGTATTGGCATAAAAACAGACAAGTGGGTCAGTGGAATCAAATTAAGTCCCAGACACAGATCCACACACCTTTAGACACTGGATTTTTGACAAAGAAGCTAAAATTATACAATGGAAAACAGAAAGCATCTTCAACAAATGCTGATGGTCTACCTGGCTGTCCATGTGTAGAAGAATACAAATAGATCCATATCTATCACCCTGTACAAAACTCAAGTCTAGGATCAAAACCTCAACATAAATCCAGATACACTGAATCTGGTAGAAGACAAAGTGGGAAACAGTCTTTAGTCCACTGGCACAGGAGACAACTTCCTGAACAGGACACCAATAGCTCAAACACTAAGATCAACACTTAATAATTGGGATCTCATGAAACTGTAAAGTTTCTGTAAAGCAAAAGACACCATCAAAATGGCAGCCTGTAGAATGGGAAAAGATCTTCACCAACCACACATCTGACAGAGGGCTGATTTTCAAATTATATAAAGAACTCAACAAAGTAGACATCAACAAACCAAATAATCCAATCAAAAATGGGGTACAGATCTAAACAGAATTTTTAACAGAAGAATCTCAAATGGCCAAGAAACACTTAAGGAGATGTTCAACATCCTTAGCCATCAGAGAAATGCAGTTCAAAATTACTCTTACATCTGTGAGAATGCCTAAGATTAAAAACACAATTGACATCTCATGCTGGAGAGGATGTGGAGTGAGGGGAACACTCCTTCATTACTGGTTGGAGTGCAAATTTGTACAGTCACTTTTAGAGGTCAGTGTGGCAGTTTCTCAGAAAACTGGGAGTAAACCTACCACATGACACAGCTACACCCAATTCTTGGGCATAGGCCCAAGGATGTTCAACCATACCTGAAGGACACTTGCTCAGCTATGTTCATAATATCTTTGATTTGTAGTAGCCAGGAAATAACATAGATGATCTTATCATTCAACAGAAGAATGGATAAAGAAAACATGGTCGATTTACACAGTGGAGTATTATTACTCAGCTATTAAAAAACAAGGATACCAGAAAATTTGAAGGGAAATGGATGGAACTAGAGAAAATCATCCTGAGTGAGGTAACCCAGACCCAGAAAGACAAACATGGTCCATACTCATTCATAAGTGGATATTGACTGTAAAATAAAGGATAATTATGCTACAATTCGCAGATCCAGAGAGATTGGGTAACAAGGAGGGTTTATGGGGGGGATGCCTGGATCTCCCTCATAAGGAAAATAGTAGAGATTTTTGTGAGTGGACTGTGGGTGGGAGGGGATGGGAACATAAGTGATCAGGTTGGGGAAGGGATGAAAGAGAAGAGTACTGAAAGAGACTACTGGAAAAGGGATGCATTTGGGGGTCAGGTAAAAACCTGGCACAGGGGAATCTACCAAGAATCTACAAAGATGACCCCAGCTAAGACTCCTAGCAATAACAGATATGTAGCCTGAACTGACCATCTCCTATGACCAGGCAAGAAGTCAAATGGAGGTAGTGGGAAACCAACCCAACCACACAACATTCAACTTAGTCTGTCCTACCTATGGGATGTGCTGGGGTAAGGACAACTTGGAGATTGAGGGAGTGGCCAATCAGTGTCAGTCTAGTCTAAAACACATGCCAGGAGAGTAAGCCAACTCTTGTCACTGCCTGGAGCACCAGGACCCAGAGGCTGGACCTAGAGACCTAGGAAAGAGCCAAACATGACTGGAGGGGAAAGTCAATGTAACGATACCTAACCATATTCTGCTGTACTCATAGATTGTGCCTAGTTCAGTTGTCATCCAGTTGGGACAGAGGCTTCATCTATCAACTGATGGAAGCAGATGCAGATTCACAGCCAAACATTAGGTGGAGCTCAAGGAATCCAGCAGACAAAGGGGGTAAAGGATTGTAAGAGCCAGAAGGTTTAAGAACACTACAATAAAACTTACAGAATCAACTAACCCATTTACAAGTTCTCATCCACTAGTACATCCATAATTGTAATGCTAAGTAAACTCAGCTCAGGCTTTATACAACACACACACACACACACACACACACACACACACACACACACACTAGACACAGTGCAAAAAATTAATTAGAAAGTATAAATTTGGTAAACTACTAACGATGAAGAGTCTACCCTATAGGAAATTTCAATGATATTGTTTATATACGTGTGTGCATGTATTTTTAACAATGCATATATATGTATAACAGTAATATTAAAGAAAAATTATAAATTTGAGAGAAAGTGCAGGGACACAGAGTTGGAGAGGGGATGAAGAGGTAGGAAGAACATAAATACAGCACTTATGCTTGATATTCTTAAAATAGTTAAATAAAAACTGGAAAGTTAAACTGGTCATGTATTACACCTAAGTTTAATCCCTCCTACTGAGTGTAAAAGACAAATACTTCCAGTTTCTATAAAGTCATATTTCACAGGCAATTGCTTATTATTTAAACACAATATACCCCTATTATTCTTATACAATGCCTCTTAGAGACACTCAATATAGATAAAATGGAAAATTGGCTACTAACAATGAAGAATTTATACTATGGGAAGTTTCAAGTGAGGTTTCAGAGATCTGTGTCGCAGTAAATGCCTGATGGGTAGGTAGATAGGTGGGAGGCTACATAGACTGATAGATGCAGGGTGGACAAGTGTGACTTTATCCTACTACCTGTAAGTGAAGATTAAATAAATTGTAATTTCAAATTAATTACGCAATTTTTTTTTACAAATTAAATACACAGTGGAATTTCAAATTGCTTAAAAAGTATATTAATATTGTATTTATTACCAGAGAAATAGGTAAATCATTATTCCTTCAACAATATGCACAGATAAGAATAGTTCTCTGAGGGTATAACAGGACAAGGGACATGTCCATGAGCAACACAAGAATGGACAGAAGAGTGCATTTGGGTGTGAATGCTCTCAGTTTCATGTCTCCAAACTGAGTGTGTTCACTTTAGATTTTCTCGTCAGAAGGGGAAAACTCTTCTGATCCCCAAGTTCCACCTTCTAAGAATCCATCAAAGAACTAAGAGGAGAAGCTGAGAACTGAAGCTGGATACTAAAATCCCTTTGCATTAAATAAATGTGCACTTATCAAGAATTACTGCAGCAGGAACATAGGCCAAACAGTGAGATAGGAGTTACAGCTTTAGACACAAGAAAGAGATCAAGAAAATGTTGTGATGTCTCAAATACAATGGCTTCTGGAAGACTTGGAAGCAGTTTCCTAACACAATAAAAACCTGAGATCAAATGTTCTGTGCCGGAAGTGGTTGGGGTTACTCTGAAGAAGAGAAATAGGAACAGAGTACTAAAATTCTTCCAAAGAGCATAAATTGGAGAAATGGCACATTGAATAAAAAACTTTCTGTGAATGTACAAAGACCTGTGTTTGAATCACCACAACCCCCATGAAACCAAGGGTCTTAGTGTGTATCTGTAATTCAGAGTTCCTATGCTGATGATGGAGGCTGAAAGTGGAAAATCCCTGGAAGCTCATAGGCCTGCTAGACTACTATAGACTGTGGATAGACTGTGGCCAAAAACAAAAAGACAAACATTCTTTCAAACAAGGTGGAAGGGAAGGACCCAGGTATGAGGTTATCTTCTAAATTCCACATACATGCTCTAGCGTATGTTTGTTTGCACTCACACACACAAGCAAATATGCATACACACACACACACACACACACACACACACACACACACTAATACAAAGTCGTTCAAAACAAGGTGACTTCCTTATGCTGCAGGACCTCATGCAATTTGAGTCAATTAATAGCTAAGGTGGAAATGAGAGGCTTTGTGGCCAGCAGGGAAATGTGGGAAAATGTCTTATTGATCCAGCGGATGCTTCTCTCTCAAGTGGAGTTGGTGTTCTGAGGCTTCACAGTGAGGATGGTCATTGTGATCTGCTTCATTTGGTTTCTGTCTATATCCCATTTGATAATGCTGAAATGTAGCAGTAGTGATTAACTGTCTGCCTTCCCATTTCACCCTTGTCTACATTAAGGGTTCAAGTAAAAATTAAAATGAGGATTATGACAATAAAATGTGTATAATTACGTCATCACATATATACACAAAACCCTTCCTTCTATGAACTGCTATTTTAGGATTATTTTCCCCTAATGATCAATGTTAAAAATACAGAAATTTGTCATCAAGTTACAGATGTCTTTTTCTGCAAATAGGTTAAGTTTCTTTAAAAAAGAAAATGAAAGAACAAGAAGGGAGGAAGGAGTGAGGGAGGGAGAGAGGAAGGGAGGGAAGAGGGAAAAAAGGAAAGAAGGAAGGAGGGAAAGGAGGAAGGGAGAGAGGGAGGGAAGGGAAGGAGGGAGGGAGGGAGGAAGGAAGGAAGGAAAGGAGGGAGGGAGGGAGGGAAGAGAGAAAAAAGGAAAGAAGGAAGGAGGGAAAGGAGGAAGGGAGAGAGGGAGGGAGGGAAGGGAAGGAGGGAGGGGGGAGGGAGGGAAGAAGGAAGGAAGGAAGGAAGGAAGGAAGGAAGGAAGGAAGGAAGGAAGGGAAAAAGACCTAGACAGAATTAGCAAATAGCTGTAAAGTCTATTGTAAGTCACATAAGAACAGAATGCCTCTTTTTCATTACCATTTCACTTGAAGAGAATCTTTTCTGAAATAATGATGGGGTTGTTAGACCTTATTCTTTTGTGCTGCAGAATTCCAAATCCTCCATCTACCAGCCATCAAGCTATAGATCCTATTTAATACAGCTTGCATTAAGGCTAGAGATTCCCAGGCTTCCCAGTCAAATAGTATCAAGCCTAAATAAGAAATAGTTTTCTAGAGTGAAAGTCAAGTAGCAGCTATATGAGAATTGATTTCTACCCAACACAAAGCAATGCAAAAGTTACACTTGAATCCAACTGTCTGTGCACAGATATTTTCTAATATGATTTAGTATCTTACGTTATTTTAACTAACTATATCTTATATGAAATTTGTCATTTGTTTGGTACAGAAAAAATAGCAATCATCTATTGCATATACATAAAGATTTCCTTTGAATTATTTCTTTTAAAAATTAGTATTGTAGATTAATAATCATTAAGCCCAAAGAAGGTAGGAATCCTTCTTTAACAGAATAAAAAGAACATGTTCTCACCAAATTATTTTGTTTCAAAGGAAAGGCAGACCAAAATGTGATACGCACATGAACTATACATACTTTATAATAATTTTTAATTATGGCTCATAAAAATGAACATGAAAATAGAAAAGGAACTATTTGGGAAGAGCAGGCAAATTAGTTGGAGATGGGGGAACAAGAGACAGAGAAATGAGAATATATTACCTATTTATGAAAATGAGATGTGAAACCAATTATATAATATATGAGACACAGGCTAATAAAAACTTGGGAAATACGTATGTTCTTTTTTGCATTCTGTCTTTAAATTGACTAAGTGCTAGGGCTGGAGAGATGGCTCAACAGTAAAAAGGACCTGAGGGAGGTCCCCAGGTATGGTGGGTGGCTCACATCCTCCACTGGTGACTCAGCTCCGGGGAATTCTACACCTTCTTCTGACTTCCACAGATACTTGCACACACAGGCACAAAAATAAAAATACACAAGTCCTTAAAAGTGACATTATTGGATGAATTTTTCCTAATAGTTTTTGAATTATCAAGATAGGTAACAAGTTTCTACTGGGAACATAACTTTGAGCCCTCTGTAGAAGCCTGCATCACAATGGAATAGATTAACACTGTGTAGGACTTCCCATGAAATTTCAATTCTGTGACTTCCAGACACTCATAGAAAGTAATGTTTGGAATAGATAGATGTCCCAAACACCAAACACCATATATATATATATTACACACATGCACACACACACACACACACACACACACACACACACACACACACACATCCTTCTAACTGGATATAGATCAAGCAGAAGGGCCTGGTCTTCCTGCTTTATTAGAGAATGTGGCCTAGAATGAAACTTTGGGGATAATTGGGACCCCCTGAGGCCATTTTTAACATCAGAGTTAACAATGGAAAAGATGAAGTGAGTCTCCAACTCTGGAGATGCCAGTTGAATCTATTAAAAGTAAGGACAGTGTGTAGACACTGAGTTCTTTAGTGAGCTCTCCTTTATAGAAACAGGAAAGCCCTCAAACCCTAAGTGTTTTCTATAAAAAATATAATTCACAATAAGAACATGACAATATATCAGCAGTAGTTATTGCTCATTATGCAAGAGGGGACAGAAAGATTTTATAGCCAAAGAACCATGATGCTTGTAGTGAGAAAGCAGCTTCTAGACATGACAGGGTGATGCACCTGTTAAATTTCAAAAATGTGATTGTCTAAATAAGACTTGCATAACGACAGTACTAGTAGACAGGCAAGCAAGAATGATATATCAGAGAGTACCACATCTTGATGAAGAGCTACAAGTAGTCAATGGCTGTATTAACAATTAATAGTCAGTGGAAAAATTAGTTTTCCCCAGGGACCAATACCTGATAGGTTATCTAATCCCAAATGTCTGTTCTAAATAAAATATGTACATATGGACAACTTTAAATAGGTTTGATTGTGTGTATATGTGTGTGTGTTTGTGTATGTATGTGTAACAACAATAAATTTAAAAGGTCATGAATTTAAAAGGGACTTGGGGTTACATGAGAGGAGTTAAATGGGGTTGAACAGGTGAGGGAATGATGTAAACACAGAACTCATACGTGAAATTTAAAAATAAAACTTGAAATTAGGGATATTTTGTTTTGAGAGTTAGGATTCTGTCTCAATACTTACATAAACACATGCAAATACGTATCATTATATATGACACTCACTTCTCTTCACATATAGTTTAAACATAAACCAAGCCTTGCAGAAGAACGCCATCAGCAAGGGAGTGGCAGGATTTCATTAGTAAAGCATGTGAAAGTTTTATTGTGGTTCTCTCAGGTAAGGTACTACATAATCCTGACTTCTAATATTGAAGTTATTAGGTCCTGGAAAATAGCATAATTAACTATTTATCTTTAAATAGGACCCAACTGAGTATTTGTAAACTGAGACGAAATGTGCTCTATGCGATTAAGGTGTGTAACCATTTTTATGTAAACAAAAGCAGAGCTGCTCAGTTTTTTTCACAGGTATAATGTCATTTTGAGAGCACTGCGTTTCTCAGGGGCCATGGATAAAGGCACTACATCCATCTTTGTCAATTTCACAGAGGAGTCATTAGCAAAATGTCACCTTCTGAGGTTTTCACACCTTGAGTAGAAAAAGTTTTTAGTTTCAAAAATAGCAACAATAATAAAAACAGTATCTAATTGCAGCAGGCATTAAAACTGTGCCACAGACACATTTTGCCATTTTGAAAAATCCAAACTTGTCAGTACTGTTGCTGTTATTATTATGTCACTGAAAATTTATCTCAGTTCTCTTCTTTCCTTAGTATTTTCAAGAGTCCCTAAAATACTGCACTGTTGTTGCAAATGCAATCCATAGTCTCTGTTACCTGAGTGAAGTAATGCTGCATTACTTTCACAACTGATGCTGATTTAAAATTGTCTTGTCACTTTTAAAAGCCAAGATTTGAGAAATCCAAAACAGTTCCAAGGAGATCTTCTCCCCCACGACTTCAAAATAATGAGTAAATTCAGAGGGTGAATAACTCTCCAACATCCTTAGCAAGATCCAGATGTCTGTGTTTACAAACTTTTTGGCAGCTGAATCAATTCCGAATACAGGATTCCAGATGACAGACACTGCAAGGAGTAACTGGATTTAGTTCTCAGAAATTTGCCCTTTCAAAGGAGTTTCAATAATCTTACCTAATTTCAAATATTTTAGAAGTCATAAAATGGGAAAGAAAACCTATACATATGGCCATAGTCCTCCTAAATATTTATTTTTGTTGTATGTCTGTTTTCTTAGGCCATTATTAATTATTCACTGAGGCCAGAGCTATGTGAAAGCCAAATGCAATAGCCACTGATTTCATATCTCTAGAAGTTTTGAACCACATAGCAGCAACCTATTTCCTGAGCTCATTTGGCAAGTCCAGTTTGTGCAACAAATCTCATCGCAGGGAAGAAGCATGAAAATCCTGTAAGCAGTGCTGGGTGGGTAGAAGTGATGTGTGCTTTTGCTGTGTATCCCAGCCTCCTTTAGGGAGTCTGTCATTTTCTTCATGTTGCTGTAACAACTCAACACGTAGTTCCTGCCATAAATAAACAAAATGCATTTATTCTCCTGTAGTCTCCTGGTATCTAAAACTCACTTTCATCATGCTAAAATGAAGCTGTCATCAGGACTGGTCCTTTCTGGATTCTCCAGCAATAGAATATTTCTTTTTTTAATTTTTATAATTTTTATTTTATGTGCATTGGTGTTTTGCCATGTAGGTCCTGGGAATTGAACCTGGGTCCTCTGGAAGAGCAATCAGTGCTCTTAACCACTGAGCCATCTCTCCAGCCTGATAGAATATTTCTACATCTGTTGATCCTCTGTAGAACACTGATAATCTGTGGTAATTGCTCCATCTTTCATCTTGAAAGCCAGGTAGGCTTCAGCTTCCCCCTTTTCTTTTCCCTAGTACATTTTAATATCTTCTATCTTTGAATCTGATACTTCTACAATCCTTTTACAAGGACCAATTTGATGAACCCAGAAACTTCATCTGTAATTACTTACTTGTTTTGAGTTCCTTTGTTGCACCTCCTGTAAAGTCCATTTCTTCATATGAATTTATATTCATGGATATTAGAGATTAAGACAGATAATGGAAGGGGCAAGTTCAACCAAATATAGATATTACTACTTATCTGTCAGTCCTGCCCATCTTATGTAATCTTGAGCATTTTAAAATCACATATATGGGATGCCTTGCTCAGCCTTGATGCAGGGGTGGGGGCTTGGTCCTGCCTCAACTGCATGTACCAGGCTTTGTTGACTTCCCATGAGAGGCCTTACCCCTTTTGGAGGAGTAGTTGGGGCGCAGGAGTCAGGGGGGAGGGCAAGGGAGCTGGAGGAGGGATGGGAAGGGGAACTGTGGTTGGTATGTAAAATGAATAATTTTTTAAAAATCAGATTTTTAAAAATAATTTCTGTAAAACAAAACTATAATATAAATGTTTAACTAGTTTGCAACATCTCACAATTATCTGATTGATGAGACTTGATGTTCTGTGCTTACCATTGCTTGAAGTTTATATAATTCCTTTATTGTTGAAGTGGAGTGCTGCAATTCTCTTGATAGTATAAATTAATGAAATACTGCAGAGTTCTAATTGATGGCTTTCTCAGATGTCTTCATAAACCATTATTATTCTGTCTGCAGAGGCTTATAATCTCTGGAAATTTCATGGCATCTTCACATCTTGAGACAGATGTTCTAAAATAATTTTCAATTATGTCTTAGTTTTTGGCAGTGTGAGGTAGATAGAAAATTAACAACAGAAATCAGGTTCCAATCCACTGACTCACTTCTAGCAGGTCTATCACTTGGAAAGGATTCTGGAATCTTGGAGGAGATTCTACTGTAAACCCTCTCCACTAGACATCAGCCTATATTACATCAATATATTCTTTTATCAGAAAACAAATTACTTTGTCTAGTCCAGGGAAATAAAATAGGGATTTTATATGCTTATTTATCCATCCAACAAACATTTGTCAAAATTATGTGTGAACATTATATGAGAGTACATAGGGTACATGGTAAATGTTTTTTAAAAACCATCTTATTTTCTGAGAGAAGTTCAGATCTTATCAGAATGGATCAATGACTATTGTACAACATAAATAGTGTTGTGATTCATGTGAACAGGCTATGTTAAATATGTCCTGAAAAAGATCACCTAATTTCAACTTTTAATAAGGGAATTTTTTCTTGACAAATTGAATTTTGAAGGACTAACAGGAAAGGCATTCTAGGAAGAACAAGTAGGAAGGTGTGACATGTCATGGAAGCTTGGGTTACCAAGGACTGTACGACTCTACTTTGTAAAAGGGAAGTACAAGGAAGCAGCAGCTTCACAATAAGGGACCTTGAGAACTTTTTTTTTTTTTTAGTGAGCCACCTTGATAACCTGGAATACTCAAAACAGGGAACTATAGTGGTTCAGGTTGTTTGTCAGGATATCATATTTGGTTCCTAGGGGAAGGGTGGAGTGTGTGTCCATTAACGAACCAGTATGTTCTGTTCTTCCATAGATTGGGACATCTTGGAAGAGTGAGCTGGATGGGACTTTAACCAGAGTGGTTATACTCTGCTGAATTCTCCAAAGGAGAAGAGAAACAACTCAAGGTGTATGCCTGGTTCTTTCTGGTCTCCCTGGCTTCCACGCTGGTTACCAAAGGGGGTACAGACATGCTCTTTGCTGCCAGGCTAGCACTATCCACTGTCTTTGCCTGCCAAGAGCTGTCTAAATGGTTCCCTAAATACTATTGTGATTCTGTAATATAAGTGGACCACTTTATAGTTCACCAATATGGTTATAGAAAATAGTTTCACCCTCTAATGTGGTTACAGAAAGTAGTTTTACTCCCATAACACAAGGAGTAAGTATCATTTCAAAGATGAAGAGATCTTAATTCTGTTATATAATTTACTAAAGATTCAGTAACTGGGCAGACAGAAATGGTGTATGTCTCTTTGTGTAGAAGAGCAAGTCTTTCTCATTCTCTCCCTGACAATGCACTGGAGGACTTCACTAATTACTTCCAGTAGTCACCTGAGTGGTAATATCTGCAAGAATATCCCACTGGAACCTCAAGCATTATCACTCTACCATGGCAACAAGATATTTGAACAAAATTTTGTGCGACTTTTCATATATCTAATCTTGTTTCCAATAAAACCATGAAGTAAATAATGACATATTTAGTACCAGAATTAATTAATAGGCAAGTGTTTCTGACAGTCACTCCAGTTTGACAAAATCCATGTTGTATGTACTTTTTACACTAAAATACACTAGCATATTTTGGAAATATGGTATGTGTATTTCACCTTTAAAAATAATTCCCACGGGAGTTCCTCATTGGAGGAAATGTTGTCATTTTATTATTTGCATTCAATATAAATTATGATACACAATTCGCTTCTAAGGGAAGTAGTTCACAAATAGCAAAAACATATAAATAAAACAAAAATACTATAAAGAACCATTCTTCTACTCCAAGCAATATTAGTACTATATTTTCATTTAGCCAAGAGTTTAAAATCATTTAACTTGTATACATAGCCATTTTATTTTCATGTTTTATCCCAGTGTGGATGCTATCTACCTTCCCTTAACGAATGCTGAACATTTACTTCTTCGATTGTTAATACACCAGCTGACCATTTTTTCTCAGGCTCTGATATCTTTCTCATATTGTCATAGATCTTGCCTCAACCTTAAACTATCTTCTCATCACAACTCTTAAAAAGAGCTTTAAAACATGTGTGAAATTCACAGGCCTGCAAAATAACTTAAAAACAGATACAATGACACCTAGTGGTCTTGCAAAAATGCTTTATTTTTTTTTTAAGCTAGGCAGATTAAATGAATGTACAGAGAAAATAACTGTGAAAATTGAAGGATTTCAAGCTTAAAATTTGAAGCTGATGTTTTTTGCTCTCTAAGTACGTATGTCCTCTACTTATTTAACTTTACATCCCGCAGGGGACAAGTTGAACTAATTCCGGAATGATTTGTCTTCTTAGAAATCTTTTGTATGCTGAAGGAATACATTTGAACATGCAATAGAAAAGAGAAGCAGAGGATGCATTCCACAAAATGTTATCTAATTTGAATTGATCAATGAGATATTACTTGACAAGCCTTGGGCTGTTTGTATTTAAAGCACAGAAAATTTTGGAGCCTCTTCGAATATCTTCTTTTCTTTTAATTCAGGGCTATCACAGAAAACTAAATGAAGTACTTCAGAGTCTTTTTACTGCAATATTTATAAATGAACAAGTAGCCATCTTTCCCTAGTCCTCTGAGAATTTAATGAATTTGAAAAGCCAGACTCTTCAGGGTGGTAATTTAGTGGTTGTGGGTTATTTAAATGATGACAGTTTCACCGTAGAAAATGCACCGAACTAAAATGTCAAGTTCCATTAAAATAACTGTTGAGGATGACCTCAAAAATTTATTTCTCCTTCCCTTTGAAGGTACCTGCAACATCTACCAGATGACATTCTGAAGGGAGAATATACACAGGGCACTGATTCTTAGTTCAAGCACAGAGCCATCCCATCAAATAGGGAAGACTTTCGTTGTCATATATCATGGAAAGAAAAACACAGCTTTAACTTGGAATAAAAGTCTCACAAGGTTAATGGGCAAATTTCTCTGTGAAGTTTGAGATGTGAGGTTTGTGGAAACTAGCTGCCTTCCTGCCTGGGTTCCTCAAGTGGGTGCCTGAGCAGTGGATGCCTCAGATTCCTCCCCAGCTGTAGCTCAGTAGGAGCCTGAACAGGTTCTCCATTCTTTATGATGCCATGCTCTTGATACTGTCAAGCTTAGAAGTAGTACATATTGTATCTTATTTTTCTTTTAATTTCACTGAGATGTTACATTTGATAATTTTACTAACATTCTGAATATATAAATGCACCAAATGTAAGAATTATTTTAAATTTCCAGGAAACATTAGAGCATAGTCCATTATATATAAATATATAACTTAAAGCCTGCAACACAAGAAAGGGAAGTTGACATCCATTACTAAAGATATTATTTTCTTACATGGCATTATATTGCAGTTAGCTGCACAAAGTGGGATTTAATACCTACAGTGACATATTTAGATATATGTGGACAAAGGTTCACTACATTTGAACATATGTAATAGCGAGCTGCAGATCCTACCAGAGCGTTTACAGAGTCAGATTAACAATAAGCCTCTTTTAAGTTTCTAGCTTCCCATGGTGAATACACATGAGACAGGACACAGTTCTTATATCAACATCTCATTATGTTCATCTTAGAAAAGTAAAAATGAGTTTTGCATTTTCATAGATGTTCAGGAGAAAAGAGACATAGTACATTCCTAGGAAGGGGAATCAGCTCTCTAAGTGTCTGATGAAGACAGATGTACTCCTAGAATCTATTCTATTACAGCTCTCCAATCAACAGCAAAGACACAGGACCTGGACCAAACTATGTGTCCTCATTTTAGATCAGAAATATTGTGGAGAGAATTACGAAGAGCAGCATAATATCCCATGAAATGATGCCTCTAATCACATGTCATTCTTTTCTAAGCTTGTTCCTCTCAGTGTAAACAGTAGAAACAATTTTCCATATTACACTATAATACAAACACACATATTTAGAACAATGAAATTTGATTATTTCCTAAAATGTAACATTAGATTCCAAATACTAAATCATGAAAGCCCATGCACAATCATCCTTTTTTAAACCAGAAATCTTCCAGTTTTAATTTCATAAACATTAATATCTGCTTAATTGCAGGGGCTTAAAACACACAAATAGTAAGAATTTTGATATAAAAAGCTAAAATGTTCTGTTTCATGTTGTTGTTAAAGATAATATAAGTAAAGTGAAAAATCCTGGAGTATGTTATTCTTTCAAATAAAATAAAAAATTGCAAATACATATTCCTAATAAGTTAAGATGGAAATCAGGCTGTAATAAAGCTGCTGATCGACCTTTTGACCTTAAGGTCATGTCAAGGAGTAACACTGCATTTCACATGGTTCAGTTGAAGATTGTGTTCTAGCTCTTCCTAGAGACTTCAAATGTTTTTGTTTGTTTGTTTGTTTCATTGTTTAGGTTTTGTTGTTGTCTTAAACTTCATTTGAAACAAATATCTGCCATGAGTACCAGTGTGTCCGTTTTATAGATAACTCTAATAATTCATCAATCCCTAATTCATTAATCAGAAAGGAGACATTTCTTTCTGAGAATAAAGAATACTTACATTCTATCTAACCAAATAGGTGTGATAGTTTTATTCAATGTATTTCTTCAGTTTTATTCACCATAAATCTACTTGTCTGAATCCACACAAATACTTACACTTGTAACCTTGATAAACCATTCATACTCATTGACTAAAGCTGACTAATGCTATCGTATTGGAACTATTATGAGAAAAAGGTACAGAGTGAATAAAGGAGATTATTTCAGGGTATATCTTGTAAAGTTTTATGAAGTTACTTAAAGGAATATCTTCTTTTGCAAAATCTAATAAATTGCTTGACTTTAAACATCACATGGCAAGGTCATGTGTAGCTTTGCTGTTGACACACACACGTATGCAAAGCACTGTTGCTAATCCTAACTTCTAAAAGCTCAACTGTAAGTTATACTTACCAAAGATTATGTGTATAAATGTCCTCTACTTCTTCGCTTGTTTGAAAGGTTGTTGCCCCATAGAACCACTCCAGAGTCTCACTGTGTTCCTCTCACTGATTTTTCCTAGGACTAAGATAGGATTCTTTCTCAGGAATGTTTTATCTTTAGGACAAAAATACAACCAACAAAATTATTTTAAAAAGCTTACTGCTGATTAATTCCTTGCTATAAATCACCATTCTGTTACTCTACATACTTCCTAGGGGATGCAGAGAGAAGCAATTAATTCCACCTCTTGAAAAGCCCAAAGATTTCTGAACATGCTATTTTTTCAGTTTTATTACATCCAATCATCTATAATGACTAGTTGCTTCATATTTCTCAAATGATAAATATCTAAAACTTCTCCTGGTCCTTTAAGGATGGGTTTCTAGAAAGAAAAAAAAAAGCTGTAATTCTTTTACCCTTCTGTCAAACTTGGAAACAGAGAAAAACAGAAAGATTCCCTGATGATCCCCTATTGTCATACTCTGTCCCTGACACACAAGACTGTGCTTTTACCACTCATTTCCATACACTCCTAGAAACAGGCTTTATCTCAGATAGATATTTCAGAAATCTTCTCAAAATTGGAAAAATAGCCCATGCTCTCTTTAAGGACTGCTTTTTGCTTTAGCAAACCATCCCTTCATTTCTAGATGCTAACACTGAAGGTTGCATTTCAGGACTAAGAATTGGCCCAAGACTCAATGTCAATAAAGTATTCTGAAGCTTGATTAAGCATCAATACCTCAAAATTGTAAAAGGTTAAGGCCTGGATATTTACCAAGGCAAAGGAGACAAAGAAATGTGAAGCAAATTTGTGTATGAAATGGAGAGCTCAAGAAACAACATCAGCACCTATACTAGGAATAATACTAAAGGGCTCAATCATGCTTAACCCACATGTGTTAAATAGCTGTATATACTCTACATTCCAAGTAGGTATTTATTTACTTATTTATAAGCAATATGTACCTGCTACTGCCTCGGGCTATCAAAGCTGTGAGGCTTCACTCTCAACACCCAGTCAAGGCTGGCTGTATCCACAGAAATTTGTCATGAAACTATTATGTCATCAAGATGCAGAGGGTTAAGTGGAAAAAGCCCGAGGTAAAAATACTCCCTATTGTCTCACTTTGCATGATAGCACCTGTCTCAACATAGGCTTGAGGCTGACTGGTTTAGACATAATGAGATGTTTGTTTTAAACATTCACCCCTCTGAACATTTACATTAAATGCTATCATGCCCAGAAATTCTACCTTTCTGTTCTTTAAAATGTAATTCCTTTTGGCAGCAGATAATTTAACATTTTAAGAAAAGAAGCCTTTAATTGGGAGGAGTTAAGTCTTCAATAGGAGATCATTTAATTTTCCTGATTTCTAAACATATTCAGCAGGTCAAAGCAGAACTTTGCAAACATAATAAGCATAATAAACTGTTGATTTAGTGGCAGTGAAGAGAATAATCAGCAGCTTATTTGCACAATAAGATTATTCATGCAGCTTATCTACATTGTATTGACAAGCACTTAATGAATATGTACCAACAGGAAAAACCTAAAATTGCATCCTTGTTTGCAGATGCTGTTGTTTACACATGATTGAAAACAGTTTCCAGGGTAGGGGCCTTCTTTGCATGTTTCATACACTCTTAAAGTTTTCATTCTAAATTTGAGAAAGTGAAATAAGTAGTTTTTTCAACTTTATATGAGCTATTTAACTTTTAAAACAAGGACCATAAGCCTTATATATTCCTTGTTATATATATATTGAAAGGAGATCTAAATAGTTATTATTACACAGGCACAACATGAATAATTGTACTAGTACATTTGTAATGTTTGAAATATCATACCATTCACTTTTCTCCATAAAATTTTCTACCACTTCTTCCTGAGAATGTTATCTATAAAACAGATTGATAAATATAAAAATATAATCTTTTTCTCTTTATTAAGAAACTTTTTACTCATTTTATATACCAACCATGTAGAAAAACATAAAACTTTAATCTTAAGATACTATGTCTAATATGAACATTTAACAGATAAGTTGCTATGAGAAGATTTGGAGATTTTTCTGTGTGGTATAATTTTCAGACATAAAATTATTTCAGATTGCATCATAACTGTACAAAATATGCAGTTTTCAAAGGCTATAACTATTACTAGAGAATCAAAGCTTTTTAAAACTTACGTTTTGGTTTGATATTTTTCTAAAATTAGTTCAAGTTGTATTCTCAAACATTAGACACATTCAATTAAGTTTTTTTTTCTCCCTAGACACATTCAATCAATTTTTCTCTCCCATTCCTATGTTTATAGTTATCAGAATTTCCAAGAAAGGCCTCAATTACATAAATTCCGAACTGACGTACTCTGGTGATAAGATGGCCAAACACCCTGTCATGCTAGAACTCTCATCCAATGACTGATGGAAGCAGATGCAGAGATCCCTGGCCAGGCCTCTAGGAGTCCAATCAGTGAGAAAGAGCAGGGATTGTATGAGCGAAAATTGTTGGGTCCAAGATTGGAAAAAGCACAGGGATAAATAGCCAAACTAATGGAAACACATGAACTATGAACCAATAGCTGTGGAGCCCCCATCTGGATCAGACACTCTGGATAAGTGAGACAGTTGATTAGCTTGAACTGTTTGGGAGACACTCAGGCAGTGGGACCCAGACCTGTCCTTAGTGCATGAGCTGGTTGTTTAAAATCTGGGGCCTATGCAGGGACACTTTGCTCAGCCTGGGAGGAGGGGACTAGACCTGCCTGGACTGAATCTACCAGGTTGAGCTGAATCCCCTGGGGAGACCTTGCCCTGGAGGAGGTGGAAATGGGAGTGGGCTAGGGGGAGGGCAGGCTGTGGGGGAGGAGGGAGGACAGGGGAATCCATGACTAACATAAAAAATTAAATCAAATTATAAAATAAAAAAATGAGAAAAAAAGGAAAGGCTTCATAAACCAAAACCTAAAACCAAAAACCAAAAACCAAAACAAAAAAACTAAGGTTTTATTTCAGAAAAGATCTATAATAAGCTCACTTCTATCCCAGTTATATGATAAAAATCACAAAATCATATGGCAATTTCAGAAATTACCTTTCTATTAAGATATATACACCAGGTCCTCTGCATTTATGTTGGGCTGTTAGCTTAGTGTTTTTGTGGGACTCCTAACAGTGGGAGCAGGTATGTCTCTAACTCTTTGGCATGTTCCTAGGACTCTTTTCCTCTTGTTGGGTTGCCTTGCCCAGCTTCATTGTGAGAGCTTTGCCTTATTATATTTTATTCTGTCATACTTGATTGTTGTCTCTTTCTGAAGGTAGATGAAGGGGAGTTTGATCTGGGAGAGAGGGGAAGTGGGTAGCAATGAGGAGGAGTGCAGGGAGGGGAAACTTTGATCCAGAAATATTGTATGAGAGAAGAATCTATTTTTAGCTTTTTTTAAGATACATTTTCTGAGGGCTTGTAAAAAATTCAAAATTATTTCTTAGCGCAAGGCAACATAATTATTTAATGCATAGCTATCACACTCATCCTCCTCAAAGCAAAATTTCAAAATTTTGTGAGTGAAAAATTAAAACCAATGTTATTCTTTAATTAAAGGCTTCAGTTACAGGAAGATCATTTGAGAGAATAAGAACATGGAGTGGGCACTTCTGAATTCCAATGGGCAGTAAGCCAGCCACACTATTGCATTCCACACTATTGACAATGTAGGCACCAGACCACTAATCCACATCCTGCTCTAGCTCTAACTTCACAAAATCAACCTAGAGTAAGCAATTAATATGTCTCAGTGCCAGAGGAAGAATGGGTGTGAATGTACTATTCAAGATGTGGTTTTATTAGTTACTTTGCTTGTTGTGTGATGAAATACTTGAAATATTTTTAGAAAGCTGTTGCCCATATTCAGTGTAGGTCTTCCTGTCTCAGCTAGCCTCATTAAGATAATTCCCTACAGGATGCCCAAGGCTTATCTCCTAGGTGACTCTATAGCCTTTCAAGGCACTGATCAATGTTAGCCATCACAGTAATGTTCTTTAAAGTAAAGTGGCATTTTTATCTCATGAGATAGAAGCGAGCATATGTATTATGTGTCTACATAAAAATCAAATGTCTTGCAAATTCCAGTACTCAGTTTTCATTCATGCTAAGTAATTTTGACTAAGGTGATACATCCAAATGCTTTTACCTCATATTTATAAATCTATCTTACTAGAATATTTACTTGGTTAGTACCAAAGCAAACAAAATATAGGGTGGGCATCTTCTCTTTCTATGGGTCAGACAATACAGAGTGAGTTATAAGTAATCAGGTTCTGTTTAGTTGCTGGGCTTGCAGACTTGATGAGAATTAGAATTAGGGAGAAACACCTCTTAGCATGTTCATAATGCAATTAGAGAGAGAACTGAGGGGGAGGACCCACCCTCAAAGTGGGGAAACTTTCCAAGCCACCATCCAGACACAAAGACAGGAAAAAAGCCTCCCAGCCTTCCTTTGTTTCTTCCTGTGCAAGTTGTTCCTTTGGCTGAAGCTGCCTTCCTCTGCAAGCATTATATGACAGCATCTTTGGCTTGTTTCGTTTATTTATGTGTTTGTTTGTTTACTTGTTTTTAGCAGTCATATGTCTCATTTATTGCGATTTGTAATGTACAATTATAATCTCCTTATGACTAACTTGTTAGAAATGTATATGGGACATTTCTTTCTTTTTAAAAAATGATCACATTGTTTAATGGCATTTGAAAAATAATAAATGCTGTCTAGTGAAACTTGAACGCAGAACATAATTGTTTTCATTGCAAGGAGAATGACTTTGTTAGTGGCAATGACTATGTCCCCTCCCAAATTTAGACTTATTGGTCTTGTATCAACACAGCTCAGAGTGGAGACTGGGGAATTCTATATTAAATTTCACCCATGAGGATGGCAAAACAAAGTGGTGTGCCAAAATATCAAAATGGTTAATTTCTAAAATCTTTGACAATGGTAAGTATGTTCAGTGTAGCAAAATCCAATAATTTCTTACTGTAAGATATCATTCCTTTATTTATTTGCTCATCTTATAGCATCTATATTAATTATTGTTGATGTGTTAGAGAGAGAGATCAGCTATTACAGGTTAAGACTCACAACCAAAACAATAGTTCTTCAGCTTTTTAATGCATAACAAAACCCAGCTACATTTCAGAGAGTTCCAGACCCCTAGAAATTGATTGATGCTGTTAAGGCATCCAGATTTGTGGACTGAGCAGCTAATAAGATCTCAATATAGAGGACCATTGTTGGACTTTTCCCATTGGGCTAGCCAATCTGATAAGTCCATTTTCATTATAAATGTATATATATTCTTTCTATTGGTTCTGTTCTTCCAGAGAGCTCTTTCTAATACTGTATTTCAAGAAGGCTTAGCTGCTACAGATGTGTAAGACCACACAAATCAATAAAACATTGAGATGCTGGTTCACCACTCACAATAAGCATGATCCCTAGGACCTACCCCAAAGAAGCCACTAACCTCTTTTGCAACATCAGTGACTTGTATTTGCACATACCACATCTCAGATAAAGAAACACAACATATACTACACTTCTGAAGGAATTTCCAGACCAAAAACTTGTAACTGTGGAGTTTTGTGAAAACAATAAGGGGTGAAATGATATATTTTACGCAAGACTTTGGCTTTAGATAGATCAGTGCTGATGGAAGTGGACTTCTACCTAAGCTCCATGGAATAGGAGCCAGAAAAAAAATACCTTCTTACATCATAAGTTAATATAAAGTTGTTATTTCTGCCTACCAAACTACTCTTATCTGCTCTACTGGTTAAATATTTACATCATCATGGACAGTGAAAATCAAATTAACTAGAGTAAACTTCCATCAGGAGTTGTTTTGTGCCTTATTTCATATCCCATTGTTATGAGTGTCAATACAGACCAGTGAGTAGATAACTAAAATAAAAAATCCTTTGGTTGGTATTTTTTATTCTTCGAGTATATCCAAATTCTTCTTACCCTAGTTTTATAGTTTGTTCCTTGCTTAGCAGATTGTGTAGCATCCAGTGACCTAACAAATGATAGTCCACTGATTGGGAGGGATGGTCAAGCACAGGGAGACAAGGAGGGAAGGAAAGGGAAGGGGGTGAAGAGTAATGGAGGAGAACAGGAAGAAAAGAAGAAACAGGAGATGAAGGGAGAATTGATGGGAGAGAGAAAGAAAGAAGAGAATAACAATTAGTAAGAAAAAAGGCCATGAATTTAAGAGAGTTTGGAGGGTTGAATGGGAAGGAAGAAATATTCTAATTAAATCATAATCTCAAAAAACAGGTGAAAAGTGATAATGAAACATTTAACTGCAGAAAAATTACCATTGACACTTCTGGATAAAACCATAGCACACTGGTTTCTGGATGTTTAGATCTCTTCACATAATATTAGATACTTCAGCTTAGGTTGACAAATACCAAACTGGGGGGCTGAAAATAGAAGTGATTAAGCAAATATAAACTTTTTAATCTCTAAATTAAACAATAATGACAACAAGGAGAATTATGCTAACTGCTCATTCTAAGTAATACCCCTGAAAAAGTATTTTATCTATCAAATGAACTGATTTGTCAACACTTGGTTTATTCATGTATTCTTGATACAAAACTTAGCTAAGGCCATTCTATATTCAACCCTATCCTATGTCATTGACATTCCCTCTTCTTTGGTGACTGTCCTTGAAATCAGTTCCTGTAAGTTTGAACCTCTAAGGTCCTAAATTACTTCTAGCAAGGTGAAGTCCCTTGGTACATTAAACCCAACAGATGTAGCCTCACTTGACTGCTTTTCTGATGATAGTTTTTTAATTAAAGAGTTGTCACTATATAATGACTTCACATAATATTTTTAAGTTGTGTGTAAAATACACTTTACATTAGCAGTATCACTAAACTGTGAACAGGTGCAGTTTCTGTCCCCAGAAACACTTTAAATTCTATTGTCAGGAACTAGATCTCTGTTTTCATTTATCATATTCCCATGACTCAGATTCTAATATTATGGACAAACATTCACTTAGAATATGCAATGATTAATATAGTCAAGAATTTCTAGTGGTTACATACTTCAATTAAATTCCCACTGTGTAGTATCCAAATATGTATGTACACAGAACTATATGTATGCATGCAATACAATCTCTAATGGCTATATAATTGTGACTAGTATACATATTCATGACTGCAATACTGAAGTATATTTACGTTTTACATGTTTGTGAATATAGGAACCTATATAGGTTTACATATATGTATAAATTTGATATACTCTGATAGCATCTTTTTTCCATTTGAATTTTTCTGAATCTAGACACAATGTACAAGATAACATTTGTTCAAGTAAAATTTGAAAAATTAGGCTGATTGCTTACACAAGCCATTATTTTCATACTAAACCTAAATGAAACAATACGCATCATATATAACATGATGGCATGGAAAACTCACACTTTGCCTTTTAGTCAAAACCTTGAGATATTAACCAGTGGGAGTATAACTGCTAGTAGAGACTATGACTCACCATAAAGAACACATTTTTAATTGTCTTTCAAATATAATCATGTTTCCCATTTATACTTCTTTTTCAAAGCCGTAAATCATTATCTTCCTCCAAACTTGCCTAATCCTTAAAGAGCAGCTCTGCCTTAAGCTGGGTTTCTATTGCTCTGCACCTGTAAGTTTCAAGCCAGTTAACTTTTAGCCCAGAAGAAATAAAATATTCAATTTAATATATTTGCGAAAAATGCATGGAAGCCACAAGAAATTCCTATGAGAGTTCTAAATCTTTTTGGCGCATATTTCATAGTCCCTGAGCTGTGAGCACGTTTGAAGATATAGCAGCCTGGTGCAAGCAGGATGCAACCCTTATTCACATCTGCCAGCTAATAGAAGGATAAAACGCTACAGCTGCCACAGTAAGTATTAATCACTCAAAAAGGGGAAAATGTATTAATCTCTTGTGCATGCTCTGTTTATATATGAGTGTTATTTATGTATTGTATGGTATGTTTTTGCTAAAATAACCCTGTCCCTGATAAGCCGTGGGGAAGTTTTGTGACTGGAAATAATTTGTACGTTTATGTGAGTTTAAGTGTCAGCATACATTAGGGATAGAGAAAAGCCAGTTGTGGTTTAAATGCAGAGACTCTCAAGTGTAATTGAAATCTAAACTGGTTTTTCCTAAACAAGATGGTAAAGAAGGAGATCTTGAGGTTCTCAAATATGGCTAAACTTTCAACAGAAGCAACATAAAGCCTGTTGTATGGTATTGAAGTAGGCTTATTTAAATACATTATATATAATGTAGTTTAAATAATTTTAATTTCAGCCCCAAATATTTTTTTAAGAATTTTTAAATTTATTTTTATAAACCAATCACAGATCCCCTTCTCTTCCCTCCAGCCTCCTCTTCCCAACTCACTCCCCATCCCCTCCTCCAACAAAGTAAGGCCTCCCATACAAAGTCAGTAGAGCTTCTTTAATTCAGTAGAGGCAGGTCCAAGCCCCTCCCCTGCCTCAGACCAGTGCAAGGTGTCCCACCATAGGTAGTGGGATCCAAAAAGCCAGCTCATGCACCAGGGATGGATCCTGATCCTACTGCCCCGGGGGCCCCTTAAACAGATCAAGCTACACAACTGTCTCAATCATGCAGAAGGGCTAGTCCAGTCCTGTGCAGGCACCACAGCTTATTGGTCTAAAATTCTTGAGTTCCCACTAGTTTGGTTTGGTTGTCTCTGTAAGTTTCCCCATCATGATCTTGAGGCCCCTTGCTCATAGAATCCCTCTTCTCTCTCTTGGACTGAACTCCTGGAGCTCAGTCTGGTGCTTGGTTGTGGATCTCCCTAGCACTAGGGAAGTTCCCAGAAATCCACAAGGATGATCTCAGCTCAGACTGCTAGCAATATTGGAGAGGCTGCCTGACCTGGCCTACCCCAGTAATCAGATCGGTGAATGCCCTGTCATCATAGACCCTTCATCCAGTAACTGATGGAAGCAGATACCGAGATCCACAACCAAGCACCAGGCTGAGCCTGGTAAAGAGAGTTTCTTTCCCAGTGGCTAACTTTGCCACATTGAAAGAAAACTCCATATGGAGGTTCTTCAATGCCCATCATCTCTGAAGTAGATTGATCTGATCTGTCTCACTGTCATGAAAAGCCTTATTTTATTAAAACATCTTAAATGCCTTATTATATCGATCTCTAAGAAGTGAGGTGGGTGGTTTATGCTCATTTGGTAGATTGTGGATGTTTATCATCATTTAGGGGGGTTGATCTAGCTTCATAAATTACTCTAGCCAGGGCTTACCTGAAGCCTTGCACTTTCCCATCACACAAAGACTGGACAACAGCTAGCTCTCCCAGGACTTGACCATTATCCCAGTTTTCTCAGGTTCCCCTAAATATGCCATCACCCCCAGACAACAGAAAGTAATTTTAAAAACATCTCAGCTAGCAGCTTTGAAGTTGTTTTAGATATAAATTTTGAGGAAACTACAACAGAGGCATTCTGTGAGTATGGGTCACATGGGATACTTGTTTTTATTGATATCTGGTCCTTTTTTTTCTGAAAATGCACAACTTTTAAAAGTAACATACATATCTACCTTAACACAGAAAAGGAATGTGTAGTGTACACAAATCAGCTAAAAATGATTTTCTGTTCTATTTTTGAGCAGGTAAAAGGGATCTCTCAACTTTATAAGTTCATTTGGACTGTATATCCAAACTGTAATATAAATCTCCATACATACCATATGAAAGGATAGAAGGTAATGATAAGTCATAAGGATTCTGTAGCCAACAAGAATGAAATGAAAACCATACCCATTGCACAAAAATTAGCTATAAGTGGATCAAATATTTCAAATTGAGACCTGAAACACAAAAAAAGTAGAAGCAATCAAATTATAGGCAGTATGCTTCATGCTAGAGGTGTAGGAAAGGACTTTCTAAACAGGACTGCATTTTGCCCAGGAATTAAAGCCAGGAGCTTACCAATAAGGTCTCATAAAACTAAAACGCTTCTTCATAGTTGAAAAAACAGTCAGTAAAATGATGAAGAAACACACAAAATGGGAGAGAAGTTTTGTCATCTATACATCCAATAAAGGATTAATATCCAGAATACACAAAGAGCTCCATAAACAAAGAAGTAAGAAAACAAATGATCCAATTAAAAAACAATGGGCTAGGAACCTAAATGGAATTCTCAATAGAAGAAATGGCAATAGCTAAGAAATACCTCAAAAAGATTTCATTGTCCTTAACAGTGATACAAATGCAAATTAAACAACTTTGAGATATTTATGTCACTCCAGTCAGAAGAGCTATGATCAATGAAATGACAGACAACTGTTGCTAAGGTTGTGCAGAAGGGGAAATTTCATTATATATTGGTGAGACTGCACATTGGTACAGCCAGTCACAGTGAAAATCAGTTTAAAGAATCCTCAAAAATTAAAATTAAATCTAACACATGGCCCAACTATATGACTCTATGACATATAGTCAAAAGGCCTGATATTCCATTTCACAGATACTTGCTCAGCAATGTTCATTTCTACTCTATTCACAATTGGAAAAAAAATCTTAGTGTCAACAGATGAATAGATATTGGAAATGTAGTATGCATATACAATAGAATACAATTCATCAGTAAAGAAAAATGAAATCATCAAATTTATAAGTAAATGGATGTACCTAGAAAACATTTTATTGAATGAGGTAATCCAAACCTAGAAAGACAAATGTCACATGGTCTCTCTAATCTGAGTTTCCTAGCTCTAAATCTTCAGATATTCACATGCAACATGGACTAAGGGAAGAAACCAGGAAAATACAAAGGGACTGTAGAGGTGTGGAGCTTTAAAGGGAACTGGCTGGATATAGGAGGCATAAAGTAGGAAATGGAAAAAATAGAGACAAGGATCCACTCTTGGGAGGAGGGACATCAATATAGTAGGAGAAGGGAGAAGAGAAAAATTACACCAAGGTTGTCTTATGAAGCCTTGAGAAAACATTATATTTCCTAAAATTATGTATATACAAGATATCCATATCCACAGAGATGTAGTAAGTGGTAACAAGCAGCTGCCTAATTGGACTTCTGGCCCACTCAACAGGAGGAAAATAGTGCCTCATATAGAACACTGGGAACCTTGCTCCACATGCATTTGATGACCTGGGATGGATGTGTGAAGTCGGCCCCAAGAAGAGACTGTAACCACCCGTTGTTCAAACAAGTGACTCTCGATAGCCTAGACTGCCTTTATTTATAAGTCTCAGTGGTTTCCATGAACAGTTTCACAATCAGCTTTTACTTCCTAAGTTTCTAGAAATACTTACAGTGATTAACAGTTTGTTCCTTGCCTCTTTCTCCTTCTGTCCCCCAACTTTCCCACCAGTAGTCATTACCCTTTTTTTAATATATATTTCTACTGTTAGAAACTTAAGCCTTCTTGCAAGCTACAAGGGAACTTTTCTAACTAGGCACACGGTTCTACATGTAGAACCGTGTGCCTAGTTGGCAGCATATATAGTCACAGCATCAGGCAGGATGAGAGATAGTTTTGTCTCTAGTGGTTAATATTCAAATATGGTAGAGTTCTTATGATCAACTCACTAGCCAAAGCTGGATCAATTCATTTTACATTTTATACTACTCTATTTCTGTGGATATACAAGGTTTTTCCATTTATACTATAAGCCACATAACTTGGAAACTTACTCTTAATAGTTGGCACTACTTAAACTTTGTCCTTATGTCTGTCTCACTTAACTTCTTAGGGTACTGGCACCATTACAAGAAATAAAGGAATTGTGGTTTCGAAGATTCTGTTCCATTCCCTGTTAGTAGACTGTTCCCATTAACTCCTGATATCATCTATTTAATAGTGTTTCTCAAAG
The DNA here is from genome assembly GCF_903995425.1 of Onychomys torridus. Classification (NCBI taxonomy): domain Eukaryota; kingdom Metazoa; phylum Chordata; class Mammalia; order Rodentia; family Cricetidae; genus Onychomys; species Onychomys torridus. The sequence goes on from NC_050455.1 coordinate 76,224,758, forward strand.
ACTCTTGAATTTAAAATCATTCTTTCCAGAACACTTATGCAAATATGTAGTATTAAACTTCATGACCTACTGTGACTCTTTCAGGCCAGCAGCATGGTGAAAGCAAGGAGAGCAGGTAGCACACACATTCCTGCGTCATGCCCAGGATCATATAGTGAATTATCCACAGGTCTTTGCCAAGTGGGTCAGAGTCTCCAGAACCTTGTGGCAAAGAAAGACATTCATGCTATTCTCAGGCCTTGTTCCCCAAAGAAGTCACATGGCACTTGCTACTAGAGACCTAGCCAATTTCCTGGAGCTAGTGAGGTCATGAACTTCAAAATTTACTACTAACAATTTGCTAAACCATCATAATTACTAGGTATGTTCTCAATCATATCCTTGAGCTTACAGATACATGTAGCAACCATGTCTCACCAAAGAAGTTCCTCTTTATCACAAATGAAGAGCATCACAGAAAACCACAACTGAACACAATGCAGAGACCAATGGACTAAGGGAAGCCCAGCCCCAATGGATCAGATATATCTATGCATAGTTCAGGGAACATGAAAGAGACAGAAAGATTGTAAGAGCAAAAAGACAAATAAAAAAGAAAGGAAGAAATCTGCTATGAAAGTCTTACTTAGAAATGGCTACACAAATAAGACCTGAACAATGACAATGTAGATGTCATTATGGAAGTGGAGGGGATTTCACTGAGTTGATTGCTGAGAGATGGAGAGTAATCCTCTCTAGGACATGAGTCCCTTAATTAGTTATCTAAGACAAAGTGGTCAGCTCTGAAATCATACACACACAAACAATAAAAGAAGAAACAGCATATTGTATTTATATATTTATGCAAACTTAATAATATTTACTTATGTATCTATATATGTAATAATAGTCTTCAAATGAATAAACTACCAGTTTAAGAGTGGATAGCATGAGGGTACAGGAGGAGGAGTCTTAGGAAGGGGGGGAGAAAAAGAAGTCAGAATATGATGCAATTATATTTTAATTAACTTTTATATAAAAAGGAAAATTCTTCCTAGAAAGTTGAAAAGTCAGATACAAAATATAAAAATCAAAGAAAGCAACATAAACCAAACCAAACCAAACCAAAACCCCAATTTAATTCATAAACAACCCAACACTCAACCACTGATGAGAAATGCAAAAAGATAGACAAAGAATTGCATAAAAAATATCACAAAACAAAATTTCTTAAGAGTGTGAGTAAAATAGGCTATAGATTAGAAAATAGCATCATGAATACAAATTAATGAGCCATTCCAAAACCTGAACAAATGCAAAAGAATGGATCAGTTAACTTCAGCCTTCTGCTCTTTAACAGCTTTCTCTTGACCTCATTTTTTCTTTCTTTTTTTTTTTTAACTTTGTATTGATTCTTTGTGGATTACACATCATGCAATGAATCTCAATCCCATTCATCTCCCAATCTCCTATCTGTCCTCTGTCCTTGCAACCTCCCCACCCCCCAAAATAAAGTAAAATTTAAAAGAAAAGCAAACAAAAGACAAAAGAAAAAAACCTCTGCATTGAACCTGTAGTGTGACACAGTGAGTCACACAGTATACTCTTTAGTCCATTTATCTCTACTTTTTGTTTGTTGCAATGAGTCATTGGTCTGGTCCAGGCCTCTGGCTTCTGTTATACCCTCAATACTGGGCCCTCACTGGGACTCCTCTTGGATATCTTGTTGTTGTCTTGTGTCATGGAGATCCTGCAGCTTTAGATCTGCAGGTCCGGCCTCTTCATATGCTCCAGCAGTGTAGCAGGAATCTTAAAAGTTCTTATTAATAAAAATCAAACCTGGAGCTAGTTATTGGGGTGAATGCTGGAAGATCAGAGAAGCAGAACAAGCCACAGCTACCTCACCTCGCCAGGTTCTTAGCTGATCCTGTTTCCTCAGGCTGGAAGCCTTTGTGTTCTCATCCAAATGGATCTCAGCTGAACTGCTGCTCAAAGCCTAAAAGCTTAACTAGCCAAATGCTTCTAGTTCCTGGTCTTCATGCCTTATATATCTTTCTCTTTCTTCCATCACTCCCTAGGATTAAAGGCTCACTTTCTGGGATTAAAGACATGAGTCACCATGCTTGGCTATATCCTTGAACAGATGGATTTCTGTCTCTGGAATGCTAGAATTAAAGGTGTGTGCTACCACTGCCTATCCTCTATGTTTACTATTGTGGCTGTCCTGTCTCTGACCCCAGATAAGTTTATTAGAGTGCACAATATTTTGGGGAACACAATATCACCACAGAGCAGTTCATAGTTGCGGGGTAGGTGTTGGGGTGGGACAACTCAGTGTTCTGGGCCTGGGTCATAGCTGGGTTGATCAGCCTGCCAGCATTCCCTCATCACCACCAAGGCAAGCTCTCCAGGACCACCCCATCAAGGAGCAGGGCCAGTTCTCCTGCTCTCAGGCCCCCAGGGCTGGCTCACCACATCTATACCAACAGGGCCAGCTCGACTGTTTTGCCCAGGCAAGTGTAGGACCTAATCTCCTGAATGTTGTAGTCCATGAGGTACAGGGCCAGCTCTCCTGTTCTCATACCCCTGAGGCCAGCTCTCCTGCCTGGTGCAGGTGTAGGGGGCATCTTTCTTTCAACCATGCGACCACATGGCAGAGTGGGGACAGGGTCAGTTCTCCTCCTCTCACACCCTCAGGGCCAGCCTACTCACATTCACACCACCAAGTTGCCAAGGTCTACTGTGTTGCCCAGGGGAGGTGCAAGGCCCACTCTATTAGTGTAGCAATTGGTGAGGGGCAGGGCCAGTTCTCCCTCCTGTTGCTGCCAATGAAGGGCGAGACCAACTCTGCAGCCCTAACCTCACTGTCTTTGGTGAAGGAGCCAAGGACATCAACACACACCTAGGCTATGGTAGGGCTATGGATCCAAATATAGCCCTTGGCAGCAGCACAGGCCTGGTCGACACCATGGCCCTAGGTGGCAGCCCAGTCTACTCAGATCTGTATGGCCCCAGCAGCGGCATGTCCCTCACACACTAAGATGGACCTAGGTGTCGATCCAGACCCCAAATGTCTATGTGACCCTTGGTGGCAACATGAGCCTTGGACATCAATGCAGACCCTGACTGCTGTTGGCCTGTGGACCCAGACATGGCACTTGGCAGCAGCCCAGACCCAGACAGCACCATGGCCACTGGTGGCAAGCAGGCCAACCATGTCAGCTGGTTCCTCACTGCCCTGGACTCTCCATATATATATATATATATATATATATATATATATATATATATATACACATACAATCACTATAATGGTCTGTAGTGGTGCCCAGTTACCCTGCTCCACAGATGCCAGGTGGGGCTTGTGGTCGAACTCTGCCTGCCCAGGGCAAGTGTCCTGGGGTGAAGCTACAGCTATCCTCCTTGCATCTGGGCCTCATGGCAACCTGACTTCACCTTTCATACAGGATATTTTTAATAAAAAAAGTCATACAATGTATTTTATCATGTTTTTCCATTCCCAACTCCTCTTGGATCCTGCCTTCCTCTCCACCCATCCAAGTTTAATCTATTCTCTCTCTCTCTCTCTCTCTCTCTCTCTCTCTCTCTCTCTCTCTCTCTCTCTCTCCCTCAGTCTCCCTTTCACTCTCCTTCCCCTCCCCCATCTCCATCTCTCAAAAAAATGTCATAAAACACTTTGCTATAAAATTTACAGATATACAATTTTTTCTTTTCTTTACTGAAATGTAAATATTCCTCCATATTCCTTCCAATATTATGCCCGAGGAATCTTGCACAGGGATTTAAGGTTGTTGTACTGAAGTTGACATTGATTAGGATGATTTAGTTTAGTTGTATTGAACAGAACATACATAACTGAAATATCTAGTAAAGCTAGGAATGAATTGGACAGTTATAAAAACTCAATTTTCACATGTGGTATTTGCTACAAGGTAACTACTGGGAACCCAGATATCACATGCTTATTCTACACAACTGGTTGAAATAGAGTAAACCTCTCTCTCTTTTTGAGACTATTAGGAAACTCATTTAATCCTCCTGCATATAACCTACTGGCTTATACTTATCTGTATAGCCATTGCATAACAGAATTGCAGCTATAAGATTTTGGTTTTCTCCTGGGTATCATCATGCTAATTTTAGTATTCTAATATTAAAGAGTTATATTAAAGTTATATTAAGACAAATAATGTCTGTCATATGACTGCGTTCAAAACCAATTTTGTGAGACTTTAGATACTCAAAAGACTAAATTACAATGGCAAATGCAATAATAAATAATAGAAAGATAAGTTATAAAATTCAGATTATATATCTATTTATTTTAAAATTTTTCATACACAATATTTTGATTATATTTTTCATCTCCAAACTCCTCCCAGATCCTCCCCAACCGACCCTATCAAGTCATCTTCTTTCTTTTTCTAAAATAATAAAGCAACACAAAACCAAAAGCAGCAGCAAACACAGAGTCCATTTTGTGTTGGCTAAGCACTCATGAGAAAGAGTCCTGCCTTGGGGTGCCACGCTGTTAAAGAAAACTTATTTTCACTCTCCCAGCAGTTATCAATTGCAAATAAGTTCTTGGTTCAGGGTGTGACTTTGTGCTGACTTTCTCTTCTCTGTGCTGGGTGTCTGTCTGGCTTGAACTTGGTCAGGTCTTATGCATGCTGTCTAGGTCTCTGTTAGTTCATATGCATCAACCCTGTTGTGTCCAGAAAAAAAAATGATCTTTCCTTGGAGATACCCACCACCCACTCTCACAATCTTTCTGCCTCCTCCTCTCCATAGATCTCTGAGACTTTGAAACAAGGATTTGTTGAAGATATCCCATTCAGAACTGGGTGCTCTGAAGTATCTAACTCCCTTCACATCAAGTTGTATATCTCTGTTAATTTCATCTACTGCAAGAAAGAGTTTCCTCTGATGAGGGCTGAGTGATGTAGTGATCTATGGATACAGTTCTTAGAAGTTGTTTTATTTCTGTGTTCAATCCCTTAGGGAACATGACCTATCTAGTATTATGGTCCTTGCAATGTCAACAGTGTCAAATATGGGTTTCAGCTCATGGAATGAACCTTAAATCCAATCAAATAGTGGTTAGTTATTCCTATATCATTTGTGCCATCATTGAAGCAATGTATGTATCTTGCAGGTAGGTCTCTATTATAGATTACACATACATATTTTTATACCCTGCCTTTAAAATACTTACAAATTTGGAACATTGAAAGGTTTGTTCTATATTCTACAGTTATTTCATATTTTTCCAAAAATTTTAATTATAAAAGCTAAGAATAAAGTTAATAATATATTTAAATTAGTGGTGAAATTATATGCATATTCACACTTATAATTAACTACATGTAGTTTATTTCCTAGCAAGTATATTTTAATGGTGAACTTCAATACAGTTTCTATCCAAATTGGGAAAGAAATTGTAAAAAAGAGATCAGCAGACTAAATATACAAATAAAAATGATATGAGCATTCAATTGTCAGCACTAATGAGAACAGGAAGGACATCAGCTACAGGCATGTCTAGGTGATAAAACATAGGCAACAACTGGTCTTTTACTTTCAAAAATCATTTAGATTTAGGGGTGAAAACATCTCAAACCTGTCTCAGATTCTCATGACATTCACCATCCTTAAGTTTCCTCAGACTGATGACAAATCATCTGAATTGGTGAATGTTCATTTTAGTTGTCAACTTGACACAATGCAGAATCACCAGCAAAGAAAGTCTAAATAAGAGATTGTCTACACTAAATTAATGGATGACAGAAGACCAAGTCTAGTGTGTGCAATGTCATTCCATAGACAGTGGGTTCTGAACTGTATAAGAATAAAAAATTGTATGTGAGAATAAGCTGGCAAACAAGCGAGCATATATATAATATATACTATTATTTTGTTCTGCTATTGACTGTGGATATGATGTAACCAGATGTTTTCTGTGGAGGTACTTCATCACAGCAATAGAAATGAGACCAGAACAACCCCTGATCTCAGCATCTGCATCATACTAAAACACCCCATCTCTCCCCTTCTAACAAGATACCAGCCAATAAGCTGCCACATTATTCTAATATGGCAAATTTTAAATTACATCCTATGTACATTGAAATAAGTTTACATTCATAAGTATGGGTGATTAAGACATCAGCTTTTGGGGAGTTACAATGCAACCTAAACAAGACAGCCTGTATTCTACTGCTCTGAGTACACCGTTGAAAAATCAGACACTCAGATTTTGAATCAGCAAGAAAATCAGTTTACAGGTTTAATATTCTGAGAAACCCAAATATACATAGTCAGAGCTGAGAAACCTGAAAACCTTCAAAGTCACAAAGAGTACCTCAAAGGATATTATCTGTCATTCCTCTGCATTTTATAAGAAAAATGTGCCTCTCAAAAATATTGCTTCTTCAGGAAAATATATTGAAATTGAAACATAAAAATAAAGAAGAACTCATATGAGATATTATTGCAGGAAATTTGAAATCTGCCTCCCACATAAATATCTGAGGAAACAATTGAGTTTCTTTAACAAAAGTATAAATCCTGTGAAGTTTGGAGCATATAATCTTAGAGAATGTTTGTAGACCCTGATAAGGAAATGCACTGCTACTAAAGAGAGCACGCCAGGGAGACTCGGAGTTATACAAACATGATTTCATGAGCTAGCACCATCGGAGTCTTAATTCTAATACTTACTGTAAAATAATGTAATAAGAATAGTTAAATGAATCCATATCCTTGTCTTAAAGAATAGATTGACATCTACTTTATGCATATTCCAGAATTACTTGTTAAATCAACAACAAAAAGAAAAAAATAGTTGAATAGCAGGGTTTGATTCACTGTATTCAAGCTAGTTACATTCTATTGTAGGAAGCAGGACTTAACTGCTGCTCATCTTTTATGTATTCAGTGTTGGATTACATATTCACCTCACCACATAACAATACAATGAGGCAATTAGACATACCCACAGAGACCTTAGTTGGTAAAATACTTGCCTTTGTGGCATAAGGATAGGAATGGAGGTGCACACCTGAAATCCCAGCACTTGGCGTGAAGGCAGTAGGATCAAAATTCAGGGTCATCCTTGGCTACCTAGCAAGTTTGAGGCCAGGCCAGATGTAAAAAAACATATAAATAAATTTCACTTCTCAAACAACTGGAAGGAGTATTTTTAGGGTCTTTTAGCATAATCAGAAGCACTTAGCACTTGACAATCCAGGATGGCAGATCTCCAGGAGAACAAATGAGAAGTTGTTGCCTGTGAAGGATCATCTTCTTACAGGCCATCGTTGTAACAGCAAGGTGAATTGCTAGGTGTAGAAGAAGCAAATTAGCCACATGCACACAACTGCTTGGAAGAGCATTATCATTAAGAGATGGAACTGATTAAGCTGAATTAAAACTTAGAAACTATGAAATAAAGACATGAGTACATAAGCCAAAAGAGTCATACTTACCTGTCCATAAGCACTTGGTTATTTAAAAATCAACACTTTATAGCATAAGCTGTTTTTTGTTTTTTGTTTTTTTGCAAAATTAATTTAGATTCTCTATGTACAACTCTGCAATGTATTGCCATATAGTGCCTTAATCACCAGGTGAAATTCTGACACATCATACATCAATGATTCTCAACCTTCATAATGATGCAACCTTTAATACAGTTCCTCAGGTTGTAGTGACGCCCCAACCATAAAATTATTTTTGTTGCTACTTAATAACTGTAATTTTGCTAGTGTTATGAATCATAACATAAAGATCTGTGTTTTCTGATGATCTTAGATGACCCCTGTGAAAGGATTATGTATGTGTGAGATGGATGGATGGGGGGTCTGCTTTTATTTGGTCATAGTTCGGTTTGGGGATCTTTTTATGTGGTTTTATTTTGTTTTCTTTGTTTTAGAGTTTTTGTTGTATTGGGTTTTTGTTTGTTGAGAAAAATTAAAGTTGGATATTTAGAGAGAGTTAGAGGATCTGGAAGATCTTGGTGGAGGGGAAATGTGCTCAAATATACTTAAATTTTAAAATCACTTTAAATAATGAAATATCATAAAATAAGTAAGTGAAATGAAAAAAGAAAATTCGAGTATTGAAAAATACAGAAGTACAGTGAATTTGGGGTAGTTCATCCTAAAATAAGAAGTGCAGTTAAGAAGTGCTCACAGAAACTAGTTAGATAGAGCTTGATTACCGTGGACTCAACAATCAGAAAAGAAAGAACAATGCATTTCCTCAGAGCTATAAATCTACAGTTTACTTAGACTGCTCAGCAAAAACAGTTTTCTGGGGAAATTTATAAAATATAGTTCATACAATTGAAGAAACAGAATCAAGTTGTGTACAGGTGAGCCAAACGGGATAGGGTATCATGTAATGATGATGAAGGTCTCCAAAGCTGAGAGAGTACTTTGAAAGTCAAACATTACATTAGAGCCTGAAGTGCTTGGGAGGTTTTCCTCACATGGATAAACTATTATTTTTGGTTCTGAGTCTATTAAAGAACTTATCATGATTCAAAGTTCCAGCCATTATCTTTTCAAACCTTCTATAAATTAGTCTGAATTAAGGGAAATGTTCCTATATCTTAAGTGATGAGGAGTATATTATATAAATTATTTAAGGGAAAATTTAATGGATTCTACATAATCTATTGGCTTGTACATTTATAAATTTACAATATTGTTGGCTTTGTGGATTAAAAATTGTAACATAAAGAATATATTCCTATGTGTCATCAAGTGCCTTTTTGTTCTCAGATCAGTTTCACCATAGTTCATCATGTCATCAGCTTTATACAATATTATACGCAGGGCCCCAGGGTAAGACCCTTAAAGGGAAGTCCTGGAGTTCAATCTGTAATGTCAATTGAAGCACAGTGAATCTGGAGATGTAAGGCCCTAGTTGGCTAATAAAATCATATATTCTGTTCCTAGGAAAGATGAATCCTTACACAGACCTGAGGACTGACTCTAAGGAGGGTCCAGATACCTTAGTATAGTCCACAACTAACATGAATGAAGAATAAGGACAACAGTTTCTCAAGCTACAGATGTTCCAAACTTACTCATCCTCCAAAAGCATAGGAAATTCAGGATACATCAGGAAAGAATTCAAATAGCAACTTAGCTGATGATAATAATTTTAAAAAGAACTTTCTGACTTCCCAGCCATCTGCATAACCTCAACTCAGCAAACTCAGTGCTTGACCATTCATCACTCACTTCCAAAGCTATACACTAAGTTTATTCTTTTTCCTGTCTTTGAATATTCACTTTCAAAAACAAACAGCATCAAATGCACATGGATTAAGACAATTCTAAATGTTGTTCATGTTGGTCCCCGAGAACTCAGGCCTACTTTCCCTAATGAAATGCAGTTCTGAATAACTGCCAATCATTTTCAACATTTTATGTAATTCTGCTTAAGAATAAAGTCCTAAGTTGACCTAGCTAGAGTGATACATGTCTTGGTTAAGGGAGGCGTGTCTAAACTATATTAAATCACATATTGGAATGATTCAGAAAATTTGGAAGATGTTTTCAAAGGTAGAGTATCAAAGACGATAATATGACTGCTACAGGTGATAATTCAGAAAATATCTCAAGAAGAAAAATAAGGCTTAGATACCACTAAGACCAAAAAAAAAAATGAGATTAAAAAGAAAATGAATACAGTCACAAATGAGCAGTGAATAACGTGTGTTATCACTTAGTTTATCATTGAAGATTTTGAAGAACACTAGGAGATTAGAGGGGAGGTATGGCTAAAAAAGCCAACCAAAAATAAAAAGGCATAATGGAAGACTCAGGAGTTCTGCAGCTTCTCCCAGGAAATTGAAAGTTCAAACAGAAAATGACATGAAGGGAGAATTCTTTGGATAATGAAGAGTGGTCAATGCTTTGAGAAATGAGCCAGGTTAAGGCTTGGTTTTGTGAAACCAAGCAAGCTTTAAGTGAAGAGTAAAAAAGGATTGTTAAAACTCAATCAACCAAGAAATGTTTGAACAAAATCCTACCATTAATTTCATCATCAGACATTTGCACATTTCAAATTTTAAGAATTTTTATCTATTTGCTATAGAATTTCATAACTAAACAATAGAACTTCTTATAATATCAAATACATTCTGTAAATCATGATGCCCAGAAGGGTAGCCATCAACCACATGTGCCCATTAAGCATTGAAATATGCTCACAATAACTAAGGACTAAGCTTGAATTACACTTATTATAATTCATCAAAAGAAATTTAAATAACATTAGCCACATGTGCCAACCATTTCCACTAAACAACACAAAACTGTAAACTATAGTGACTAATACAACTGTATAAGGGAAACTCCATTATGTCTACTTTATAGGTGGGATCAGTGACCAGGCAAGTAACACACCCACGCTCTAGAATTTGATATACTAAAATGAGTCCTCCACTGGCAAAGACTGGTCTGGAGATATTAGCTTAAATGTCATATCAAATTGCTTTCCTCACATACTCGTACAGGTTCAAGTACACAAAAATCACAAAATTGTGTGAACCTGCTTCAAATGGGCTCCCATCTTCCCCAATCCCTTCTTCCTCTTTCCTACTGAGTACCAGTAGGAAATAAGATCTGATTAGGAGAAGACATGAGTAACAAAGATCCATCACTTTAATATATACTTTATAGATAGAAATGTTTACATTGATAAATTATTTTGTTGTCTCCATCATTTGTTCCAAAGCAGAATTTAAAGAGTTATTGCTAAGAAGCCTGTAAATTTTAAAAAATAGAAAAAAATGGAAAAAAAGACTCCAGTCATGCAAAATATAGTTGCAGAGAGGCTATTATAGCCTATCTACAAGATTAGCAACTAGTAGAGGAAGCTAGCTATTTTTAAAAGAATGCACACACAATTACAATGAAAGAATGTGTTAAGTGTCGTCTGTCAATAACAGTACTAAATTTAAGCAAAGAAATGGAAAGCATGGGTGGGTACTTAACTCCATTATTTAATGGAGTCTTACACAATAAGAATGTCACTTACTAAACTTCATTTTTCCAGTTGTCTTCAAGGGTGGTAAGATTTAACATGCTATGCTGAAGTAGATGGGCAAAATGCATGAGTAAGAAGTCAAAATAGATTAGGCAAATATCTGTAGATGCTGTATTAGCAAATCTTTACTTTCAAGACAATTTCACTGCCCTTGTTCAGTTGTGTTCACAGGAGCACACAGTTTGTTCTCACAGACTGTCACAACTGTAACACAAGGGACACACTGCTATTTGCTCATTGGGCAATTTTGCCTAATTAAAGGAAAATCCCAATGCCTAATTAAAGGAAAATCAATTTAATAGTAAGTTTTGGCAATGAAAGTTATCTATTATGTCTCAGCTCACAAGGCTTAGCTATAGTCACAAACCTAGGTGACCTCTCCCAGTTACTGTATAGCTTTCTGTGGCAGTCATTTCTATACTTTAAAAAAATAATGTTTTGCTGTGGAAGAATGCTTTTGTATACTGGTTTAATAAAACACTGATTGGCCAGTAGCCAGTCAGGAAGTATAGGTGGGATAAGCAAACAAGGAGAATTCTAGGAAGAGGAAGGCTGAGTCAGGAGACACTAGCCCACTGTCTAGGGAGCAGCACATAATGATACATAGGTAAAGCCACAGAATACATGGCAGCATATAGATTGACAGAAAATGAGCTGAGTTTAAGTGTAAGGGCTAGTCAATAGTAAGCCTGAGCTAATGGCTAAGCAGTTTTAATTAATATAAGCCTCTGTGTATTTACTTGGGTCTAAGTGGCTGTGAACTGGGTGGGACACAGGAAAACTTCTGACAAAAATGGCAACAAGACATGGGGAGTTTCCACCTAAAACCTGAGAAAGCTAAAATATTTTTTTTAAAAGATTCTAAAATGGAGCTAAAAACAGCTACCTAGTTGTCTCTCTCAGGCCAGCCTAGGCCGGTTTGCAGTGTGCAGGCTTGATCTGCAGCATGACAGATTCCCAGGGAGTTACACAGAGTTTTCTGCAAGCCATGCAACATGGTGCTTGGTGGATATAGCTTTTGCTACTAAAGAAAAAAAAAAAAAAAAGAGGTTTCTGGGCTACATGCTTCTGGATGGAAGCATAGACCCACTACTTCCCAGAGTTGGTGGTGAGCATGGTCCCAGAGCTGTAGAAAATGGTAAGCTTAGTTCCACCATGTTGGAGGGCTGCGGTGGGTGGAGCCAGCAGCCAAAGCTGCCATTTCAGTCCTAGTAATGCTGAAGTTTAAAGCAATAGTTTCGCAATAAGACAAATTCAGATAGGATAAGACTTTAAATTGTTAATAATGTGTTTAAAAATGTACATAGGCTTGAAAGAGAGAAGAAAATGAGTATAGACAGCTATATAAAGAAATATTTTAAAAAATAAAGTCTTTAAAGAGTAAAGGTAATATAAAATATAAGCCACATGAAGATAGATATCACACAGAGAGTCTGGATTGTGATGTCTTTGGGATTTTTAAATGCAGAAAGATATTTGATTATAAAAGCTGTAGGGTTAATCCAATATATATATATATTTAAAGGTATCTGGACTTCAAAGTTTATGTCTAAGGATATTTTACTTTGGAAAAGAGGTTCTGCTTTTGTTTCCACAGAAGATTAGAACCTGTGAGTTGCTTCCAGGCTAATGTGATTTGACCAAGGAAGCCCCCCTGAGAGGCCCAGATGATCCAACATGCAAAAACAGCTTCAAGGTAAAATACAGCTTCACAGACTTTTCCAGTAAGGACTTGACCATAATTCTTAACTTTCTCAGTATCCCTATAAGAATACAGTGCCCTCTATCAGCAGGAAGTAGCCTAGAAAACTACACCCTCACTCCCCAAAAATGGATTGTGGATGTTTGTCTTTGTTTAGGTTGTGGGTTACAAACTGTTATTGGTCACAGTCAATACTTTTCTAAAAAAAAAAAAAAAAAAAAAAGGAAAGAAATGGTGATATGATATGGAAATATAGGATATAGATATGATAGGATAAAAGGGTAGATTGTTGAACCTACTTTGAAAGAGAAACTTGTATAAAATGCCTTACATTAGTATAGATTTTAGTTTATTGATACAAATTTAAAGTTAATTTTGTATGTATATGTATATTTCTACTCTTGTTGAAGGTATTAGGTTTGTGCAACTCATTTAAATTGTAATGGATGATTAAGAAATACACATTAATTGGTCTTCTATGATAGTCAAACTTATAGTCATGTTAACTTTTCTAGGTATACATAGATATAATTCAATTAGATAAGTAATCTTCAAATACGTCAAAGACCTACAGAATATGGCATTTAAAATGTTGTAAAATTTTAGACCTTCTGGACAGTGAATCATGTCAGCTCCTAGAAGCACCTATTTGCTTCAGAGAGAGAGATGGGCATCAAAGACACAACATATGGAGTTTATCTTCTTCTTGGCAAAAATAGCCATTTGGTCAACAAACTGTTCTTCCCTGGACTACTTGAGAAAATGTTGTATCAACTGGACATGCAGGACCCACAGGAAGGTGACCACTAAACTTTGCAAGGCAAAATGGTCCTTCAGGTTCCTGCTTTGCAGAAGAAACTGCCAGACATTCTACAGGACACAGAGAAAATTGACTGAGAAACTGAGAACTAAGAGCTGAATATGGATGCCCCAACTTTGCAGAGGAACTTTGGATGACTGTCCAGGCAGGTAGCTGTCTCTGTCATTCTAGATTTTTGAAGTAGCTTAAAATGCCCTCCCTTTTACTTAGATAATATTGTATCCTTCTGAGGTCTTTGATGTAGTTGAAAACTAGATAGTTATAAATTTTCTTGGTTATGACAAAAGATAAATTAGATATGAAACTTTAGACTCACAAATGAAGGATAGATCAGATATTTTCTTTAATTTTGCCAAATCAAATAGACTAGATATTGTAACTGTAAATCTTGCTTGATAATTGTTTTGCTATATTTGACTTTACTATGTTAAAGTTAAAACTTTCCTTTTTAATTAAACATGAAAGGGAAAATGCTGTGGAATAATGCTTTTGTACACTGGTTTAATAAAACACTGCTTTCCCAGCAGCTAGTCAGAAGTATACCGGGAGAAGCAGACAATGAGAATTCTGGGAAGAGGAAGGCTGAGTCAGGAGATGCCAGCCCACCATCTAGGGAACAGCATGTAATGGCACACAGGTAAATCCACAGAACATGTGGCGACAGACATATAGATGAACAGAAATGGGCTGAATTTAAGTGTAAGGGCTAGTCAATAAGTAAGCCTGAGCTAATGGGGGAACAGTTTTAATTAACATAAGCCTCTATGTGTTTACTTGGTTCTGAGTAGCTATGGACCAGGTGGGACAACTACCAACTATAATTTTTTTTAATTAATTATTTGAGAATTTACTGCAATCTATCTTGATCACATCAACTCATTAGCCTTCCACTCCTCCCGACAACTCCTCCTAGAACCGTCCTCTCCTCTGCACCCCTCTCTATTTCTTCTTGTTCTATTTTTTGCTTTTAAGAAGACATTACCGTTGGGGATTTAGCTCAGTGGTAGAACACTTGCCTACCAAGTGTAAGGCCCTGGGTTCGATCCTCAGCTAAAAAAAGAAAAGGAAAGAAAGAAATGAAGAAGACATTACCTCGCTGGGCTGTGGTGGCACATGCCTTTAATCCCAGCACTTGGGAGGCAGAGCCAGATGGATCTCTGTGAGTTCAAGGCCAGCCTGGGCTACCAAGTGAGTTCCAGGAAAGGCGCAAAGCTACACAGAGAAACCCTGTCTCAAAAAAAAAAAAAAGAGGAGGAGGAGGAGGAGGAGGAGGAGGAGGAGGAGGAGGAGGAGGAGGGGGAGGAGAAGAAGAAGAAGAAGAAGAAGAAGAAGAAGAAGAAGAAGAAGAAGAAGAAGAAGAAGAAGAAGAAGAAGAAAGAAGAAGAAAGAAGACAATGAATTCCCAGTCTTCCAGTTATTGCAGTCTTTCCCCAAGAATAAGTATTTTGAATGCAGTTCAAGATTATACTGGCTTAGGAAAGTATCAGTAATAAAGTATCAGTAATATGGTCTCTTCTAGGTTAGATGTCCTTGTAGTGGGTAGCCATTCCAGCTTTGACCTGGAAGTTCCAACCCCCATTGTGGCTTTGGTAATAGTCACACCTACAAGGTGGGGCTGAGAGAGGACACTGAAGACCTGAGATCTGGATGCACAGGCTCTCTTGGTTCCTGGACCCTGTACATTGGAGGTAGACCGAGCACAGTTCTCTGGAGAACACCGCTGGACTGTGCTACACCTTTCCCAGACCATGTTGCCTATCCCTTCACTTGCAAGTTACCACACAAAATAAACCTCCCTTTTAACTATGTGGAGTGGCCTTAATAATTTCACTAATATGGCCTCACCAGCCATTAATTGTTGCCTAAGTTTACAGTACCAGATATGAATTTCTTCCTCTTGAGAAGGCCTTATCACAAATTAGGCAGCTGTTGTTTATTCTGATGATTTAAGTGCCACTATTGCACCATTTTAAATATCTTGTCATATTGTCCATTGCTGCGGTTTGTAGGCCAAATTGATTTATTTTTCTCCACTGACAGCTTGCAATGCTCCTTCTGATACTATGAGATTTATTCTATGAGGAAAAGTCTTCCATGGCAGATAAAGATTGATAAATCTAATTCCAATTGTTATTGTTGCAGTTTTAATTGTTTTTATCATTTCTATACTTTTCTATTCACTATTTAAACTCCATTAGTGCCACATCAATGATCACTGCATTATTACTCTGGCCCTAGTGCCTAGTATAGTTCTTAGATAACATTTCAGTGATATATTACCTGAAGGGGAACAGTTAAGTGGCTAGTTAGGCAGAATTCTCCAAATGTCTCCCAGTTGCGTGAGTTATTGAAGAATATTCACTTAGTGGGAAACATGTTTTTAATAATTTACTGTGTATTATGTAGTGTGGAAGATGCATGAGAGCAATAGCCTCTTCTACTGAGATGTTCTTTGAAAAAGAAGACAGGCACAGAAGTATAATTTCAAGACATATCCATCTAAAAAATTATATGATTGATAATCTTTCTCAGGAAAACAGTGACTGATAAGTTAGAGATGAAATTAGGAGAAACAGTCAATGGTAACCATTGTCTTGCATATGCACCATAAACAAAGAGTGTGGTGGACATATGGAGAGAAAAAAGGAACAATAGTGTACATTTGTATGAAAACAGACAATTCAACATTGTAAAACTGCATAGCAGTAGACATGGGAAAGAACATATCAAGAAGAGATGAAATATGAAGCCAAAGTTAAATCCTAGAGAGCTTGTAAAAACGTGTTCAGAAGTTTCAATTGTACAAAAAGGGCATATATTCTCCAAAGTATTTATTCAAATTATTATAGGTTATAATCTTCAAGATACTATAATCAAGCAACTCTTTTTAAATTCACCATACCACATACATATAGTCACCATACCCATGAAATTACAGATCAAAATTAGATCAAGAAGTTTAGCTTTATGTGACTGTGAATTTCACAAGATGATTCTATTATGAAACAAGTCTGCATGCTAGCATATACATGTGGCATCTTCATTAGCTATCCACATGATACAGGAGAATCCTTGCAGGGAGCACTGGACATAAAATAAAAGATCATTGCCATCATCTTATATTTCAGAAGAATAATTCTGAAACTGGAAAGATAAAACTCAAAGAGAGTTTGTAGCTATAGGAGATTATTAAAATGCCGATAAGAAATTAGAAAGTTTAAATCCAAGTAGTAAAAATGAGAAAGTGTAAATGAAAATATATTTGGGACATAGTTAAGGAGAATAGAACTTAGTAGATAATTTATTATGGAGCTGTAGAAATTGAAAAGTGTCTGTTTCCCAGTTTTCTGTGTTATTATAGAATTAATGGGAAGAATAGTGAACATTGTTAAAAATAAAATAATGAACATTTATGCAAATTAACTTAAAGTTATTACAAGTTGTTTATATACAAGTTGTGTTGAAATTATACAATATGCTGTTGACACATATTGTTTCATTTATACCAATTTTTGAGTGTTTGATCTTATGTATATTTGTATATTCTATTGTTTAATGTTGATTTATATTAAATTTTAGCTTTATGATTTTCAAATACTTTAGAATATATGTTTCCTTTTCATAGAACAGATATTCTTTTATAGAATATTTAAGCATAGTAGAATTCCAGTTGCTGGGTTTGTATTATCTCCTTTTTCCTTTGTCCCATCTTTGCTGGAAAAAAATATGTCAAGCAATTATCACAAACACAATATTTAAAGTTACATACCCTCTTCCTTGTACATAAAAATGGGAGCCAGAAAACCAAACTGGTTTTTCAGAAGAGAAAAGATATAAAACTTTGCTTCTATCCTTTTTCATCTATTTTTGACCAAAGAGCTCCTTCTCAGAAGTGCGATCTAGCAAATGGCCCCAGAAGGCTGAACAAGTTCAGTCTCAAAGAAAGCAGAAATATTTACAACTCTGGTTCTTGTCTGGCCTGTGAGAGACAGAAGACCTAAATCCCCAGCTCTCTGCATTTCCTGGGTAGAGTTTTCTGATCTGGGAAAGGACCCAAGGGTTTTAGAGGAGAGCAACAAGAATTCTTCAGATCTCCTTCTTTCAAGAAACTGGGTAGTGTGTGTTTTAAGTGGTACAGATGAACCAGCAAGTTATGACTGCTGGTTCAGTGTGGAATCCTGGCAGGAGCCACAGGTAATGCATGCATCTGTTTCAGTGGTCAAATGTGAGCTGATTACTGACAGAGTCCTGGATGGAGTCTTTCATAGTCTAAACATTTCTAACAGAAAAACACCAAAAATCTTCTCTTCTATTGCATGTACAGGAACAATCTTCAAAATATGGGGGGAGAAAGTTTATCAGAAAATTACCAGATCTATGAAAAATTAAAATAAATAGTAAATGGGTAACTGACACCTAATTAAAACAAATTAGACTTTCAATGTATCTTAAGGAAATATTTTCCCATTAATTTTAAAGAAAATATTGTAGATTCCAAGACAAAGAATTTTTAAGCTATTTTCTTCAATTTCAGAAGTAATGAATTAAATAATTTACAGATAAGGCATAAGATGCTCCTCTTCTTATGTTAGTGGAATCAGTGCCTGTATGGCTTATTAACCATGTTTCCAGTGTTACTCTATTCTGAATTTGTCAGTATGGTACATTTACTAGTGAATTTTATAGCCTCACGATGTTTTCTTCTCACTCACTAACATCTCTTTCAGTCCAAGAACTCCCTGTAGCATTTTTTGTGGAGATTCATTCTCTCACCCTTAGTTTGGCTGTGAATGTCTTTCTCTCCTCTGTATCTAAATGGCAGTTTTGCATGGCAGATTGTTGATGGTTCACAGGTTTTCCTTCAGTACACTGAAACTCTCGGGGAGCATTTGCCTGGCCTCTGGGGTCCTGATTCCAAGTGAATTGGAAACCACATCGACTTCACTTCCTTTCTCATTGCCCCCCCACCCCAAATTATTTCCTTTGCTGCTTACTTATTCTCAACACAAACTGAAGTCATCTGGGAAGATGAAACTTCAACCAAAGTATTGCCACCATCAGATTGGCCTATGAGCTTCATTGTAGGACAGTTTCTTCATTGCTAATTGAAAGAAGAGGGCCTAGCCCTGGAGGACAGTGCCATACTTGGAAACATGATCCTAGGCAGTAAAAGAATCTTGGGTGAAAGTCAGTCAGTAAGCAGATTTCCTCCACAGCATCTGTTTCAATTCCTACCTCCTGGTTCTTGGTTGAGTCCTTGCATGGACTTCCCTTCATAATGGACTGTAAATTGTAAGACAAAATAAACCCTTTTCTCCTTGACAACTTTAGGTCATAGCATTTATCACAGCAAAAAAATATACTAAACTAATATATATTCTTAGCTTAAACCTTTGAAGGTGTGCTTAATATATGCCTTGGGGTATATTTATTAGAGTTAAATTTGACTGAAGAACTCCAAGTAACACCTCACAGCTGCTCCTTCAATAGTTTTGTAGAGTAAATGTAGTTTCCTCCCATTCCTTTGTTTGTTTGTTTTTTTCTCTCCTCGAAAGTTGTTTTTCTTTTTCTTTTCTTTTCTTTTTTTGTTTGTTTTTCAAGACAGGGTTTTTCTATCTAGCTTTGTGCCTTTCCTGAAACTCACTTGGTAGCCCAGGCTGGCCTCGAACTCACAAAGATCCACCTGGCTCTGCCTCCAAAGTGCTGGGATTAAAGGCGAGTACCACCTCCTCAGCGAAAGGTGTTTTTCAAGCATCCTTTCACAATCATTCACTCTTTCTTTTGTTTTGATTGTCCAGCTGTTGGTGTCTTCTGTCCCATTTTGAATTTCACTGAGTCTTTGAAGCCTGAGGATTGGTTTCATTTGTTAGATTCTATTTTTATTAATTCCTTGAGAATATCCTGCAATGTATTTTGGTAGTATTTTTCCTCCTCCCCCAAACCTTTCCAGTTCCACCTCCACAAAATTTTGTGCACCTCTTTTAACTATTTTTTTTTGTATATGTGTTTCTATATAAGATTAGTGAATTATTTCCTTGTATTTTCATGAAGCTCATTGAGTTCACTCAAAATGACTGCATTAAGTTTTCCAATCAAGAGTTCTCTCATATTGGTTATTATGATGAATGGATATTCTTGGTTGTCAATTTGACTACTCCTGAAATTAACTAAAAATACAGCCAGCGTGGCATACCTCTGAGGGATATTTATTGATTGCATAGCTTCAGGTTGGAAGAACTATCCTAAATCTGGACCACATCCTCTCCTCTTAGCCTAGGTGAAGGACGTGGAAGGAGAAAGCTTTTGCTTCTCCCTGCCTGCCCTCATTCTCAATATATATCCTGCTGCTGAGCTATTCCTTCAGTGGTGTTAGAGCCTGCTTTGGGATTTTAATGTATACTGAAGACCAGCTGAGACATACAGCCTTATGCATTGAGTAACTATTGGATCATCAAACTTTTCATCAGGAAATAGCCATTGTTGGACTACCTGGACCACAGTCTGTAAGCCACAAAAATAAATCATATGCCTGTGATTTATTATATATAATACATGTAATTTATTTTTATTTTATGTGTGTGGATATTTTGCCTGCATGTATGTCTTTGTACTATGTCTATAGAATGTGTGGGTTTTATGACGCTCCTGCCCCAAAGGAAAAAATATGACACACAACAGAATCCACTAACAAGAGTTTTATCAAGACAAAGAAAAAGGAATAGATGTGATCAGGCCTATGGAAAGACACATGTGAGAAAGAGACGGGGAACAAGGCATTGCCTTATAAAGGCCAGGATGCACTTGCACACACAGGCCCACACACAGAGATCAATCAGGCACAGCTGCACGACTACATGGCCACATAACCATGGGGCATGGGGCATGGGTCACGTAGGACATATGACCTGGAAATGACTAGGCAGAGATGACCATGTGTCCCACTGGGCATGCGCAACCATGCCTGACCTTGGGGGCATGGTGGGAATTTCTATCACAGTGTCCTTGGAATCAAGAAGAGGATATCTTTATGTCCCCTAGAACTGGAGTTACAGATGGTTTTTAGCTGCCATGTGGATGTTGGGAACCAAAATCAGGTCTCCTGCAAGAACAGCAAGTGCTCTAACTACAGGGCCATCATCTCTCTAGCCCCAAATGTCCATGTGTTTTTTTGACTGTTAGTTGAGATCATGGGTTCATGAAAGATACTATCACTTATTGGTCTCTGACATGATTTGGGCATTAAAAGATTGTACATTTATTCCGGTTTTCATGACCTAGCTTTGTTTAAGCTTGTCTTTCTAGAAATCCTAAACTGGTCACTTATTTTCTCTGATACTGTTATCACTTTCAGTATTTCAGCACCATATGGAGCCCTAAGACCAGAATACGTGGGCATCCACTATTGGTGTGTTATAATTGTTTGAATGCTAGAGATCAATCAAAGCCCAGGTTTGTTTCAGATAACCCAGAGTGTATCTACCCAGGGCTCTCTATTCCTTCAGACCTTCTCAAGTTGCTATGACAGATATAGGTACCTTGTCGACAGTTACTGGACTGCAGTCAGGCACTGTACCTGTGGTTATGATAGGTCTAGGGTCTAGGTTCTATGACTATAGTTTCTGGTTTTCAATTGAGCACTACAAGATTTTTCTCTCTAAGGCATCACTGAGCAACTGTTTCAGTTCTATAGGTCATGCCTTTAGCTACAACACTGCAAAGCAATATCCTGAGCCTGTAGTCTACACCAGAAGAGCAGTGACAAAATAGAAGATCAAAATGACAGTATTACTGAGAGTGTACAGATAGGGTAGACTCTTGGTCCAAAACCACTGCAGCCAGTTACAGGTACACTAGAATAGAAATAAAAAAATCAGGAGACTTTCTCTCACTTTGGGAGCAAGAGTCTTATAGAGGCTTCATTGGAGACGGGTGTGAGTGACAGGAGCTTTTAGTATCTGGTCAGCAACTTGGCATGGAATTCCAAAAGAAAGTTATTAGTTTACTATTCTCTGTTAGCCCCCAAAAATAGGGTTTCGTTTTATTCTATGCTTCCTGAAGTTGGTGCAGGACCAGTGAAAACTGTCCCTTGGCCACCTAGGCCAGTAATAAACCAGAAGCTAAGGAATCTCATATTTCCAAGGACACATAGCTGAAAGAACTATTTCAAAGGAACTCTGAGGCCCATTTCACATCTGGTGGTGATGGAAGAATGCCAAAATATGAGTCTATGTGACCCAGATACAAAACTCCATGTGGTTGGTACTACAAGAAGTCTGGAGCTCCATTTGTTAGCAATAGACTGGCAATAACTTCGTTCCTGAGATTGAGGTATGAATGATACAAATATTGTTTTGGCCATCAAGGCTGATATTAAACTGAAAGATCTGAATCTAACAATTGGAAAGATATGGACATCTCAGAGAAGGAATGTGGGGGTAAACATTACCTAGAATATCTCCCAGGCCAGCAATGATTAAAGCAAACACTGTTCTGCCCAACAAGCAGGCTGGACTCTGCCTAATTGAATGCAGATCTAGAGCTCCATCTATGAGTTCTTGTTTGGGTGTGGAACATTATTTTTCACTCGTCACTGGGTCTGATTGTAGCAATCCTAGCACTGAGCTTTTAGAACATGGCCCTGTCCTAGCTTTTATTTCTTCTCCGTATAAAGTGAAGTCTGGACTCATACCCTGTGACAAAGAGAAAATCAGCCACATGGCTAGGACAGTTTCAGTTCTTTACTGTTTGGTTATGGGCCTGGGTTGGGGGGGGGGGTTATAAGACTTTATCTGACACCTGTTTTCAATGTGCAGCCTTGGTACTTGGTTTCAGGTTTAGTTTCCTCTCTCTCCTTCAGGAGAGGCACATCTCTCACCTACCTCTTTGGACTTGAGGGAGGGTGCTGTAGACTTCTAGCTTTCCTTCATCAATAAATCTTTTCTTTTTAACATAAAAAAATAGACCATGTAGTCTCTCTCTTGGCTTTCATAACTCAGGTGAAGTAGCTTTGTATGTAGGTGGGTGGCCACACTATGTGTCTGTAGGGAGAACATCACTGGCAGTCCTTCCTTAGCTGACATTATGTATGACATTTTTAATTCTGTTTATTTATTTCTTGGGCAACATCCGTGCTGGTTTCTTAATGGCCATGCTAATTTATATTCCCCTCAATTTTGCACAATTCTTCCTTCTCATCTACATCCTTGCCAACACTGGCTTTTCACTTTCTTGGTAATAGCCATTATAGCAGGTGTGAAGTAACAGTTCAGTGTAGTTGCAGCTTGCATTTCTGTGATGATTAATGATGTTGGGTTTTATTTTCACATACTTGTTGGCAATTTCTATGCCACCTGAGAAACACTGAAATTATTAGCCCATATCTTAAGTTGTTTTCATGATCTTGTGTTCATTATATATTTTATATATTAACTCATTACCTATAAGGTTTGCAAATGTTCTCTCCCATACTTGAGATTTCTTCTTAACTCTGTTGCTTCCTTTACTCTGAAGAAACATTTTCCCTGGTAGAACCCCATATGCAAATGTTTGCTTAAGTTATTTGCAAATAACACTAGTCAGACTCTTGTTTTCTCCAAGTTATAACATAGCTTCAGATCTTATGTTTATGACTTTTCAATCATGTGTCTAACCCATTTTGAGTTTATTTTTGTGAATGTTATGGTGGGAGGTTCCAATTTCATTCTTCCATTTGTAGACATTAAGCTTTATGGACACATTCATCAAGGAGACTGCCCTTTCCTCTTTACATATCCTTGGACTATTGTTGAAATCCTTTTGACCACATATGAATGGACTTTTTTTCAATACTCTTTTCTGACCCAGTAGTCACCATTTGCATTTTTATGTCAATGCTATACTGTTTTTTTTTGGGGGGGGGCTCCTTATTTAAAAATTATATTTGTGTTTTAGTTTTACATGTCATCCATGGGTTCCCCTGTCCTCCCCCCTCCCACCCCTACCCCGGGCTTCTCCCCACCCCCTCTGGCTATACTGTTTTGACAAATAAACTTTTGTGGTAGATTCTTAGATAAGATATTGGGATTCTTCCACCTTTGTTCAATCTGCTCAGGATAGTTTTGACAATTTGAAGTCTTTTATGTTTCAATGTCAATTTTAAAATTGGTTTTGTATTTTGGGAAAAACATCATTAAGATTTGGAGGATTGCACTCAATCTATAGATCTCTCTGAGCAATATAATCATTTGAACAATCACAACCTTCCAATCCATGAACAAAGGAAATCCTCCCATTTGTTCATATGTATCAATTTCCTTTATAAGAATTTTATAGTTTTTAATGTGTAGATCTTATTTTTGGGTCAATTTACTTATAATGTCATTTATTGTTAATTCTATGGTACTTTATATCTAAGATATAGGAGGAAATGAACCTCAACACAGTGAAGTCTACAATTAATATTTTACTTAATGAAATGTTAAAAATGTTTTCTCTGATATTAAGAAAAATATGGAGATGACTACACTGATTAATTCCATTTAATGTAGTTCTGGAATCCTTGCACAGAAATCTAACAAAAGTCCAAATGGAAAAGACCAATAAGTTTAAAAAAAATTAGAAAGGTAGAATAAAACATCGTTGACTTGCTTTCAACAGGGACATAGAGACAATGTAAGGAACACACACACACACACACACACACACACACACACACACACACATACACATACACATTCTAGTACATACATACACATATCAGTTAAAAAACTACAGTGTCAACATATGAAGGGTGACTGGATTTTTATATACTAACACTGAATAACACTCATTCTTTGTTTAGAATTTCATTAAATTCCATGAAAGAATGCTGGCTATTTCTCTTGAAGAAATATCCTATGAATTAAGTCTATTTACCCAGCTTCTTCCTTTTCTTTCCCAACAGTTCACTAAAGGTCTGAGTAAACTTCATAGTCATGGATATAGAAGTTATCAAGCACAATCTGCATGCCCTCCCCCCAAAATTACAAAGATAGAGCATTCAAGTAACAACACTGTGGGTAACAATTTGATTAACAATTCTTCACAAATTTGAGGATAACACTGGCTGTGTGTTTTGTTAAATAATTTAATCAACATAGTATTATCTTCAGTTACAGTGAACTATACAGATACTAAAAAGAGAATAGATTTCAAACAGGCTGTCTCTGGTTGGCACATGAACTTGGAGAGGAAAGCTTCACTTATGACATTGTAGACTTCATTTATAGTTCTTTGTTTTATAGGTGGAACATTCAGGCATGTAATTTGGGCTGGCAAAAGCATTGGTTATTTTATGAGAAAACTGATTTCTTTGGAAAGACGACAGCTTAAGGATTGCTTGCATACAGTGCAGCTAAGCATCCATTAATTTGGAGAATATAATCTAGTAATATATCTGATACTTATTGAAGGAATCACAGGCTTCTAATCATAATAAGCAACTGAATCTATGGCTTTTTATTGCCAAAAAATATTGCCCTGTCTAAAAAGGTATATGATAAAATTGCCTGCAGAATAGTATTTATCAAGTTTACAAGGCACTATTTCTTACACATTATAAGAAGTATTTAATTATGATATTAAGTCATTGTGCTTTACTGGAAAAGAGACTAGGTTTTAGATTCTGGTTTTTGGCTAGGTACCTGAACATATCCTATTTATTTACCTCTAAAATGGAAGTAATAAAGTCAGTTCACATTTAAGCTCATTCATACTAGACATGGAAGTACTCTGCACTTCATTATGTAAACACTAAAAAGAGTAAGTAAGCTTCCAAATATGCTGGATGTCAGACACCACAGGAATGTGGGTTCTACTCCTGTGATGGCTGCTATATCTTAAAAACAGCAGGCACTGACCTGGGTGAGGAGCAGCGAAGGGGCATGGCGGAAAGTCACTCACACCATGCACACAGTGCTCATGTAGAGGATTTGATTAAGGGAAGGGAAGAAGAGACTCAGAGTGCATCTCTGGAGATAAGAAGAGAAGAGAAGAAGACAAAAGAAGAGAAGGGAAGGGAAAGGGAGGAGAAGAGGTGCACAGGCAACCTCCTATGAAGAAAGAGGGGGGATGGGTGGGTAGATTCCACCTCTTTTTTTAATTATATTTATGTTTTAATTTTACATATCAGCCAGGGGTTCCCCTGTCCTCCCCCTCCTGCCCTCACTCCCACTTTCCCCCCCGCCCCTCCCCTCCATTCCCATCTCCTCCAGGGCCAAGACTCCCCTGGTGATTCATTTAAACCTGGTGGATTCAGTACAGGCAGGTCCAGTCCCCTCCTTCCAGGCTGAGCAAAGTGTCCCTGTGTAAGCCCAAGATTCAAAACAGCCAGCTCATGCACTAAGGACAGGTCTGGGTCCCACTGCTTGGGTGCCTCCCAAACAGTTCAAGCTATTCAATTGTCTCACTTATCCCGCGGGCCTGATCCATCTGGGGGCTCCACAGCTTTTGGTTCATAATTCATGTGTTTCCATTTGTTTGGCTATTTGTCCCTGTGTTTTTTCCAATCTTGGTCTCAACAATTCACACTCTTACAGTCTCTCCTCTTTCTCGCCAATTGGACTCCTGGAGCTCCACCTGGGGCCTGGCCAAGGATCTCTGCATCCACTTCCATCAGTTATTGGATGAGAGTTCCAACACGACCATTAAGGTGTTTGGCCATCTGATCATCAGACTAGGTCAGTTCAGGCTTTCTCTCGACCATTGCCAACAGTCTACAGTGGATGTATCATTGTGGATTTCTGGGGACCTCTCTAGCACTTTGCTTCTTCCTGTTCTCATGTGGTCTTCATTCATAACAACAGACAATGAGGAAATCCAGAGAATCATCAGGTCATACTTCAAAAACCTCTACTTCTCAAAAGTGGAAAATCTAAAAGAAATGGATAATTTTCAGGATAGGTACCACATACCTAAGTTAAATCAAGACCAGATAAACCATTTAAATAGTTCAATAACCCCTAAGGAAATACAATCAATCATTAATAGTTTCCCAACCAAAAAAAGCCCAGGACCAGAGAGAAATGGATGAGATCTACATCAACAACCTGGACAACAATGGGAGTAATGAAGGACAAGGTTCGAGGGAAAGAGAGCTTAGGGGAGCAGGAGATCCCAGCTGGATCAAGAACAGAAAGGGAGAACAAGGAATAACAGATTCCACCTCTTAAAGAAGCCTTGGCACATGCACAAATGGGGCTGCATAGTATGACATTGTTGGGATCCTGAGCAGGTGAAGGTACTGCCTGCTTACTGACAAGGTTCCCAAGGGGCCAGCCAGGTAATGTCTAAATGCTAACAATGGTACTGTTTGGACTTTTTACAAATGGTAAGAAATCAACTTCATTGTATTTATAATGAGGTGAGCATGTAGATTTGGGGACATTAATAAGTGACAGCATGTTTGAAAGTCATGTGGATTGGTGATATCTTCTCACAATTTATTTAAAACCTCAAATGATCACTTAATTCATGAATAATGAAGAAAGATTCCAGTTTAAACACAAATATCTAAAGATTCAACATATGAGAGAGGGTGTTTAGCCATTTTCTTGATGGCTCTGTGTTACCTCACTCAGAAAGATTATGTCAAATTTCATCCATTTATCTGCAAATTTCATAATTTCACTTTTTACAGCTTAACAGGATTGCATTGTGTGTATGTTCCATATTTTTATTACCTATCTATTAATTGATGAATGTTTAAGCTGTTTGCATCATCTGCTCTTGTGAATAGAACAGCAAAAAACATGGATGAGCACACATTTCTGCAGTAGGTGATAGAATCCTTTAAGTGTATTCTCAAGAGTGCTATAGCTGGGTTATGTAGCACATCTATTTTTAGCTTTTTTGAGGCATCTCCACACTGATTTTCATAATGGTTGTACCAGTTTGTGTTCACATCAGTTAAGAATAAGTGTTCCTAGCTCTCTCTCCATGCCCAGGCCAGTATTTGTTATCTTTTGTTTATCTGAGTCAGTCTGACTGGGGTAAGATGAAATCTGAAAGTAGTTTGAATTTACATTTACATGGTGGCTAAAGATGGCTAAACATTTTTAAAAGGTACTTCTCACCATTTGTATTTCTTTATTTGATAACAATTTGCTTAGTTCCATGCTGCAATATTTAATTGGGTTGGTTTTTTGTTTGTTTGTTTGTTTAGCTTTATTTTTGGCTCTTGGTATATCTAGGCACTAACCCTCTGTTAGATATGTAGTTCAAAGCCACTGTTCTTGTCTGTATGGAGGACTCGGTCCATTGTAGTCCTGACTTAGATCCCTGATTAATTGCTACTTTTCAGTTGTTATCCTCTGAGCCTTTGGAAACTCAGCAATTTGCTGCTATTAGCCTTTGCCAACAACCAGTGATAGTCTATCCAATCCTTCTTCTGCTGTCAGCTGTCTAACTTCCTCTTTGTAAATAACCAGATAAGCTCCATATTCTTCCCATTTTAAGATAAACCGGAATTTTGCTTTAATTACATCATCAAAATCTCTTCACAGCAACCCCACAGAGTAGCATGTGGATAGATAACTGAAGTGTACAGTTTTGTCTAGAATGCTGAGAGAACCTTAGACCTTTGCCCACTATCCACCTCCAAACCCATTTAAGCCAATGTTCTATCCACACAGAGGAGTACCTCCTAAGAGAGTATCCTTCATGATTTTGAGAAGCAACCCTGTATGGCATTAGGATTGAATCTCAATACTGAAATACCTTAGAAGTGATAGAAGTTGACAAGGCCCAACCACATCTTTTTAACTTTTCCCATGGTGTAGCACATAGGGAAACCTAACTTGTTAATTTTCTAAATTCTTCTCTTTCTTCTCTCTCTCTCTCTCTCTCTCTCTCTCTCTCTCTCTCTCTCTCTCTCTCTGTGCGTGTTTGCTTTCATATGCAAATGTGTATGTTGTACACATATATTCATAGGAGATTCATATGTGTGCAGCAGATACATATATGTCTTTATGTACATGCGTTTGTTTATGTATGCATGCATATACCAGCCTTCCTTCTTCCTGAAACATTGAAACATGGTATTTTACCATACTCTTCTAAACTCACTGGCCAGCAAGCTACAGGGACCCACTTGTCTAGTCTTGCCCCATGCTCAGGTTAAAAGCACATACCACAAGCACCTGGATGTTTTTAAGCATGATATCTGAGGGTCGAATCCATGTCTGTAAGCTTTTATGTCAAGCACATTATAATCAGAGCTATCTTCCCATCTGCTGAATACTTATTTTCATCATATATTTTTAAAATACCTGTTTTCAGGATAGTAATAATTCATATTGCAGATAACATATTTACAAAATAAGTAATGCTCATCAACTCCCAGATCTATGTACTTTGCAGCAAAAGTATTTATAGGAAGCAAGCATAAAGTATATATTTAAAAATTCACATGAAAATTTGAGGGCCTGATGTTTGATATTTACATGTATTAACATTTAGCAACATCCCACTGCTTTGTAATTAGAGTTGACTCCCAAGAGGTAAACCATAATTGCTCATTTTGTAGATGTGGCACTTCTAGATCAAGAAGTGATTAAAATATTTATATTGAACAGCTTGTTCAATTCACTTATATTATCAGATTAATTTACTTGAATTCTCTGTGCATCCATATTTTCCTCCCTTTTCCCCCCTCCAAAATGGTACTTGAAAGAAAATAACTTTCCACTCCAGTCTTAATAACAGCTGGTTATTTGAAATAAATAAAATGATGATAAGTTGATATTGAGTACTTGACACACTAATATATTGTGAATATAGTTCTTTCTCTGAGATATAAAATACAAAATGGCAGATAGTAAGGTCATTTAGAGCATAATTCCCATGAGGGATAAGCTTTGAACTAGAAATTTTCTTGGAATCTGAGACATCAGATGCTTTCTGTGTGCAAGGAGTTATTTTTTATGCTTGAAATATTTCTGATTGTGATTTTAAAAAGCTATAATATGGTGAATGATTTTCTTATCTTGCCTTCCTATATTTAATTACCAGGTCTCTTAACAGTTGCACTCAGCAAAGATCTGTATTTGGAATTTGGTCTTCAAAGGGTTTCATTTGTGATTATTTGTGTTAAGAGGCGAAAAGCTAGGAAGAAAATTGTCTGGAGTTGAGAATACACAGTTGTAGGATCATCCATAGCCAAGAAAATTAGCTTTGGGCACTTCGGTTTTGAGCTAAAATAAAGATGAAATAAGTATGCAGCTTAATTAAGTGACCAAGACACAAATCCCCTTTTAGTCATTTCAATGAAATTGTGCTACTGAAAGTGGAGGCTACCCATCTTTGTCATTTTTGAAGTATGTTAAAGAAATGGTTTCACCCTCTGGCCCACTGGAGGCTGGCTTTCCATCTCTGAGCCCTGCTGCCTCAAGGAGATGCACAAAAGACAGAAGACTGTCGGGACTTTTGCTCCCATTACTGTTAAACATTCACTGCCTGCAGTTGTCTGTCAATATGGAAAAAAGAAAAAGAAACAGAATCTTGTCTAGTTAGACTCTAATATCTTCTAGGTGATAGTGTTGTAATCCCTTAAGCAAAACAGAAAATGGGTATTAAGTTAGGAAAAGGGACATGCCAAGATATGAACGTGCAAAATCTCTCCAGTCAGCAGAAGACCTCTATGGGTAACACTATTGATTTCACCTGGAGGCAAAACTTTGTTGTAACAAAGTAACTGAGAGAATAATTTTCAAACAAAGAAGGAGAAAAGAGTTTGTAAGAGATGGGAGGGAAAACATGGAATGGACAAGGTAAACAGAGATAGAATACAGCTGAACTTTGAAAATCAAGTAAAGCACTTCATGTAGATGATGTAAGCTGAATTTGTCCTCACTTCTCATCCGCAATCTCCCAGGAATAATAAAAAAAATGAAGGTAAAGGTCATTACACTAGGACAACATTGAGTCATCTCTGCCACAGGTTTAAGGTTTCTTCTAGTCTCAAAGGCTTCCTTAGTTAGAGTTCAGCCATACAGGACCCTAAATATCCCCCCAAAGCTCCAAGCACTTCAGGTTCTGATGTGTGTCCCAGGGAAATCAATATGTTCCATAGGTTTCTCCCCAGCCATGGTGACTGTATTCAAAGATGAAAATGGTGAAATGTTCCCTAGCACTCTGCTTCTCCCTACTCACCATGGTGTCTTCATTAATCATGGTGTCTCTCTCCGTTCTCTCCCACTCTCTTCCAGTTCTAGCTCGAACCTCCCTCTCCCCTAAGCTCTCATTCCCCATCCCTTGCCCTCCATTACACCCTCTTACCCCCAGTTTGCTCATATAGATCTTATCCATTTCTCCATCACTGGACAATCTATGTGTCCTTCCCTAGGGCCCTCCTTACTAGCTAGCCTCCCTGAGCTGTGGGTTGTAGTCTGGTTATCCTTTGCATTACATCTAGTATCCACTTACGAGTGAGTACATACCATGTTGGTCCTTCTATGTCTGGCTTACCTCACTCAGGATGATATTTCTAGTTCCATCCATTTTCCTGCAAACCTCGTGATGTCATTGTTTTTCTCTTCTGAGTAGTACTCCATGGTATATATGTACCACATTTTCTTTACCTATTCTTCAGTTGAGGGGCATCTAGGTTGTTTCTAGGTTCTGGGTATTACAAATAATTGTGTTATGAACATAGTTGAGCGTGTGCTAGGGAGGTTCCCAGGAATCCACAATGATGACTCCACCATAGACTCTGGCAATAGTCAAGAGGGTGCCTGAGCTGACCTACTTTAGTGATCAGATGGCTGAAAACCCTAACTGTCATCATAGATCCCAAATCCAGTGACTGATAGAAGTAGATGAGAGAGAAGAAAGATTCTATGAGCAAGGGATATCGAGATCATGATTGGAAAAAGTGTAGAGACAACTAGCCAAACTAGTGGAAACACATGAACTGTGGACCAATAGCTGAGGAGCCCCCATGGTACTGGATTAGGCCCTCTGGATAAGCAAGACAGTTGTTTATCTTGAACTGTTTAGGGGGCCCCCAAGCAGTGGGATCAGAACCTGTCCCTAGTGCATGAGCTGGCTGTTTAGAGCCTAGTGCCTATGATGAGACACTTTGTGTAGCCTTGGTGCAGGGAGGAGGGGCTTGGACCAGTCTCAACTGAATGTACCAGGCTCTCCTGACTCCCCATGGGAGGCCTTGCCTTGAAGCAGTGGGGAATAGGGGTGGGTTGTGGGGGAGGGCTAGGGGGCAGATAAGGGAAGACAGGGGAATCTATGATTGGTATGTAAAATGAATAGAAAATCTCTTAATAAAAAACAAACAAACAAATAAATAAATAAAAATAGTGAAGTGCAGGTGACTGCTCTGCCCTTACACCTTGTACTTACTGTTGCCGTGTTGATACGGCTTGGAAAGCCCATGTGTGTCGGCCCCTCAAACCACTGCCCCCATCAGGACAGTCTATAATTAGTTATCTCTACCTAATGCTCTGCCTTGATATTGCCTTGTGTCTAGTCAAGCAACTTCTTTCTTGTCAACAGAAGTTGCAAAACACTGACAAATATAGCGTAAGATATTGATAATCAAGTTCTCTTTAAAAGGTCTTGTCTATGGCATTTGCTTGTTTTCATGATTGTGACTCTAAAAGCTGTAGAAAGGAAAGCAAAGGTAATAGAAGTGTAAATTTGAAATGGGAAGCAACAACGTACCAAGCTGTTTCTCAGGGGCCAAGGCAAGTCTGCGGCAGCATTCTTCTAAATGTGAGTCTACGCATGGTAAGGGAACCTTGTGCATGAACTATCAAGAGTTGTGCCACCAATGCCTAGCAGAACCCCAGCGAGTCGTTCCCTTCCTCTAGATATCCAGGTGAAGCATATAGGGCTCTGAATGGGTCACCTGATAAGCACACGTCTTCAAACTCTATCTTTGTTATATCTGGAAGTTTGCTTTTGTTTTTCTTGTAGTACATCCACTTCAAGGTTTGCTTTGTTATCTCTTCACAAATCTTTTTGCAGGCATCACCCTTTGTTTACTAGAGAGACTGGTATAGAAAAGGGCAGGAAGTACTGGTTTTTATGAATGCTATTATTGCAAGTCTTTTGGCTAAACATTATATCTTGATTGTTTATTCACCATGGATACATTCATGTTCTTTTTAAAATTTTTATATTTAAGAAATTTTTTTATTCATTTTACATACCAACACAGATCCCTTTCTCATCACACTTTCCCCTCCTCCCACCAGCTTTACCCCCCAACCCATGCCCCATGCCCTCCTCCAAAAGGGTAAGGGCTCCCATGGGGAGTCAGCAAAGCCTAACACATTCAGATGAGGCAGGATCAAGCCCCTCCCCCCTGCATCAAGGCTGAGCAAGGCATCCCACCATAGGTAATGGGCTCAAGAAAGCCAGCTCATGCATCAGGGATAGATCCTGAACCCACTGCCAGGGGCCCCTCAAACAGACCAAGCTACACAACTGTCCCCCATATACCTAGTCTGGTCCCATGCAGATTTCACAGCTGTCTGTCTAAAGTTCCTGAGTTCCTAAGAGCTCAGTTGTCTTTGTAGATTTCTCCATCATGATCTTGACCCTCCCTGTTCATACTAGCAATGGTGGAGAGGGTGCCTGAACTGACCTACTCTGTTAATCAGATTGGTGAATACCCTGTCATCATAGAGCCTTTATCCAGTAACTGATGGAAGCAGATGCGGAGATCCACAGCCAAGCACCAGGCTGAGTTCTGGAAGTCCAGTTGAAGAGAGTGAAGGATTATACATTCATGGTCTTTACATTTCAACACATATTTTAAGGCAGAGCTAACTTTATTTCCCTTGGAAATTTTCCTTTATTTGCCTTTGCAAAATGCTTTGTTTTATCTTTTACACTTTTCTCCACTTGTATTACTACTTTCAACACATTAAAATGGATTGAGGAAACTGTCAGCTTTGTAAGAGTAAGGACCTGTTATTGAAGTGTCCAAGTTCCATCAAGTGCACCACCTGTGTACCAAAGGAGCTCAGTGAACCTTAGTGAAGAAGGCGATTGACTGTGGACTCCAACCTGTCTAGGAAATCAAGAAGTCTGAAGATCATATCCTGTACTGCTGTTAACTAGATGTGTTTCAATCATTGCCTTAGGTGCCTCAAGTTGCTGTAACAGAATACCTTAGACTGAGAAGATTATTTAAAACAACACAGAAATCTATTTAATACTGCTTTGAAGGCTTTTCAAGATAAGTTATTGGCAGATCTGGTGTATAGTGATAACTTCCTTGAGTTACTCAGTGTCTTTATGTCATAAAAAATTGATCTCTTTAATCTTTAGGAAGACATAAATGCTATTTATCAGTTCTCCAACTTACACCCTCATCAAGTCTATTCCTAATACTATTCTTTGGAGGCTAGGATTTCAACATATGGTCAACAGGCAGACCTAATTTTACCTCTTAAATAGTAGGGAACTAGTTATAAAATGAAATGTAAGTGGGTACTTTTAAAGAATACTTCCAATGTTAAATACTTCCAGATTCAGCTGATACTTATACTGGGATAACATGAAGATCCAATAAAAATGCCAATTCAACTCCTTATAAGAAAACATATATTATCCCTGTCAGAAGAAATAAGTCTTTTCATTTTCAAAATTTTGTGACTTCAGTATTACCAAATCTCATATTAAACACGTAAGGTGGGTGCAAAGGAGATGATAATAGTTGAGGCTCATGAATAAGGCCACATTTACTGTTTAGCTGACAAATGTCAGTCATCTAAATAGCTGCCAACAATGTATCAACTTAAAAAGAAAAGAATTACAACAACTGAGAATTCTTAAACATTTTAAAATTTTTTTCCAAATCAAAGAAAAGGAGAGCCTTTGGACCTTATCTCTTATGTTTGAGAGAAGGTGCATCCAAAGTCCATTATCATTATCAAGTATCAGGCACCAATCCAGGTCCTTCTACAAGCTATGCATACACTCTAACACTGAGCTAGCTCCTAGCTTAATTGCCAAATTTTAACAGAATATTAGGTGAATATCAGCATAAATAACTACTGTAGCATTTTACATAAATGTGAACACATAAAAATATATTTGCTTATTTATATTTTTTAAACATCAGTCAGTTTTCAGTGCTGAAGGAGTTAGTAGTAATGGTGTGCTTCTAATCCACACCCTGAAAGAAAACTAAATGTTCCTAATTGTAGTTTTTTCAATTACAGTGTCAACCATTTCACCAGTGCACTAACATCTGAATAACTGGCTCCCAAATTCCTGTAACTTTAGTAACTGTCCATCAGAGGCTGGAAAAAGTTGCACACAGACTTCACACACTTACACATCCCTCTCTGCACTTCTCCTATACAATCCCTCTATTCAAATCTAGTGTGTAAACCAATAGCAGAGGCAGACTCTAGAACAGGTGTTGGCAAGCTGCCCCTGCCCTGTTAGTCTTTTTTTTAAAATAAAGTTTTATTGGAACAAATCTACAATTTACATATGAATTTATTCATTGTTACGTGTTACATAAATATTCATTGTTTATGGATGTTTTTGCATTTCAGGAGAAGAGGGTACTGAGAAAGAAGACTGCATGCCCCGTAAGGTCTAAAATACTAACTAAGCAACCTGAGCTTTTCCCTGTTAGTTTGACATGTTCATTGGTGTCCTCCTTGTTCAGCTGAGGTTGGGCAGTCACACTGGTAATACTTTAGGTGCAGTTTCTGATGTTACTAGGAAACACAATCCCACAGAAATCCCTGACCCTCTGGCTCCTATAATCATTCTGCCCCCCTTGCAATGTTCCCTGAGTGTGGTAATTTGAATGTAATTGGCCCCCATAATCTCAAAGAGAATGACATTATAAGGAGGTGTGCCTTCATTGGAGTGGGTGTGGTCTTGTTGGAAGAAATGTGTCATTGTGTCAGCAGGTTTTGAGATTTCCTATGCTCAGGATATTGCCCAGTGTTTCAGTTGACTTCCTGTTGTCTGTAAGTTGTAGGACTCTCAGCTACCATCTGACTAAATGCTGCTATGCTCCTGCCGTAATGATAATAGACTGAACCTCTGAAACCAAGAGTAAGCTACCACCAATTAAATGTTTTTCTTTATAAGAGTTGCCATGGTCATAGTGTCACTTTACAGCAATGGAAACCCTAACTGAGACACTGAGCCTTAGTTATTGGAATGTTGTGTAGATGTATCCACTGGGACTAGGCTCTGTAACTCAGCATATCAATTTGCTGTGGTTTTCTGTAGTGATATCCATCTACTGCAAAGAGAAATTTCCTGAATGAGGGATGAAGACTACACTTATCTATGGGTATAAGGACATATGTTTATGGATTGTTGTTAGGGATTATGTTGGTTTAGTAAAGCCCCCAAAACATATATAAATGTAATGTTATATGAATTCAACAGGTTACATTAGTAATTTATACATATAGACAAATATGTGTATATATACATGCAGTATTAATTGATGAGAAAAGAGGCCATAAATGTGAAGGAGAGCAGAGATGGGTATTTGGAAGTGTTTGGAGGGAGGAAAAGAAAAGAAGAAATATAATTAAAATATAGTCTCAAAAATTAAAAAAAATATATTACAACTAGGTAAAGTGCCTTACACTTTACACTGTACACTTGCTGATCTGCAATTCAGGTGACCTGGGGCTCTACATCAGACATACTAAATAAATTGAGTATGTATTATGCAAGATCTTCAAGTGTATCTCACGTCAATTAAGTACTGACTACTGAGTACTAATTCAGATCAGGTTTGTATGCTAAGAGCACTTAGACAACTTTAAAAGTCAAAATGACCTATGACCAGATAGGCTCACCCCAAAATTCTGAACCAGGAAGGAAATACATACAGAGATATGGCTATGCACTGAAAGGGATCAGCCTATAAGATTCTGAGCACTCACAAACCTTGAGGAAGGGCAAGTGAAGTGAAGCTCTTGTAGGCTCTACCCACAGATGAGATTTATCTTAGCTCTGAGAGTCCTGAATCCCACTCTTGAATATTTCAGCAATTGAACTAGATTTAGGTATAATCCAATTTGGAACTCTCATTGAATGCTTAAAATGTATCTTCATGAGCATAGGCCACCATTTCTTTGGCTAATTAGAAACCATCGCCTAGACAAGCTGACTGATTGGACATCCTGGCATAGAAAGAGTTTGCATCATACAAAAGAGTTGGATAGGAGGGAGCCAGATGCATTGGATGCACAAAAGAACAATGTGCCAGGTAACTAATCAGCACCTAACTTTAGTATCTTAGAGAGGCAAATATGACTCACTGTAATACAATAGTAGATGCATTGATTTAATCACTTAATTTTTATAGTAAAAAACAAGAAAAGATTTGAGGTGTAGTACTATGTATGTGATAAGAAGCATTAAACAAAGACACCTTGTTAAAATAACTAAATGGTAATAATTTTCTTCAAAAACTAAACCCTTTACACTCTGTAATATCTAAAGAATTTTACTTTTTTAAGTAGAAAGAATAATAGCAATGTTTTCACACTACAGGATCAAATTACAGAATATATTTTATTCAAGGAAGACACTGATGGTTGTTAAGCTCCAGGGTATAGTCTTTGAAACCAAACACACACACACACACACACACACACACACACACACACACACACACACTCACACACATGTGCATGTGCGCACACCCAAAAAATAAACTCTGAAACCAAAAAAAAAAAAAAAAAAACAACCAAACAAAATATAACCCAAAATATTTTCCATGAGTTGAAATGATAAAGGTTCTCACTTGTAATGAGATGCTAGTTGAAACAACTCTTTAGATTTCTCCTGGGGTATGTACTTGCCAAAGACAGACATAATATTTTCTCATTATTAGCCCTTCAGCAGAAAGGAAACTGAGTATCGTGTTCTTTTCCATCTCGCCGAGGAAAGGACATTTGAACCAGTAATTTAGAGCGCTGAAATGAAGGAGAGGTGGCGAGGGAACTCACAGTGATGCATAATTATTTCTCCGAAGGAGACGGGCTGTGAATACTGGTGTTGATTCTGCTTTGAGAGGCGCTCTCCTGAGGAATCTGATTTAGGAAGAGGTGAAATCATTGGAACAGCTCCACATGAGCTCAGACACCTCATCTCTTTTTTGTGGCTCATGGTGCTCTGAGAATCTGGCTATGACCACCAATGACCCAGAGTTTATTTAGATGTTAGTTATCATAACACTTCTGGCGTGTGTGTGTGTGTGTGTGTGTGTGTGTATGTGTGTGTATGCTCATCTTCATGGTGTTTTATGTCATAATACAAATTTGTATGGTTTAAAAGATGGCAAGTAATTTTTTATTAAAGTTAGAGCTTGTAAGCCATTCTAAATTCATCTCAAGAAATAAAGTTAGAGCTGACCCATGTGCCTTTGTCTCTAGAAGAAGCAGAGGTGGTAACAGCAGGGCCTGCCAGCTGTGATTTATGATAGAACCTGCAGGGCCACTTTATAAAATAGGAATTCCTTCATGGTATCACCAGCATGCAGCCCTTTGATGGGGACTCCAGGGTCAGTAACTGGAAAAGCTCCCCAGGATACTGCAATATTAGAGTCACTGGACTGAAAGAATCAGAGCACTACCGTGAAAAACAGGGACCTCCCAGTTTTTAGCTTGTAGATCCTTCTTTTCACAGGAATTGCCTGAGATTTGGTTTACACATCCATTAAGCATTAAAAGTAAAAATAATGATCAAAGAAAAATAAGCCAACATTTTGAGAGGGAGGAGAGCATGGGCAAAGTTGGAAGGATATTATTAGATATTATTTTAATAAATATATTACATGGCACTCAGAATGGAAGCTGCAACACCAGAAGTTTACTGAGAAGCAACCCAGGCTTTGCTTGGCGACCAGCCTCCAGGTTCTGGGACTTATCTCTCAGAACTATCCAGATGCATCCCATTCTTTTCTATTGTCTATCATGTAAATTGAGGACACTTTTAAAACTATGAAAATGACTTCGGGACCATTTTCTAACTTTGAATCCTGCTATCGCTCCTTACTACTCTTGGACAAACACTGAGAGTTTTAAAGGACTTCCACATATCTTTTATTTTTTGATAATTTCATAATATACACAATGTATCGTGACGACATTCACACACATTATACTCTTATCCCTCCACTCTGAATCCTTTCAACTTTTCAGCTAGTTGGCATTCTCGTTTCATGATATACTGAGTTTTAGTTAGGGTTTGCTTGCACAGGATTTGCAGGGAGCTATTTACTGGAACATGAGGAATCTCTAGTTTTTCCAAAACTGAAGAAAATGTCATGCTCTTATTGCCAATAGTTCCTCAGGAAGCTTTTTGTCTGGTTTATCCTTAGGAACTATTGACATCCAGGTTCTGGCCCAGGAGTTCAGGTAATAAATATTCTTACACCATACACAATAATACATAAACTACTACTAAAAATTATATAGAATTTTATCTAGAACATTCTTAAGTAAAAAATAGTGTATGTTTTGATCGTGGAAATCTCAAAAAGTATTAAATATTATATAGAAACACCTATACACTTGTGAGTAAATATTCCTAGTCCTGCCTGTTATAAAAACAAACACACAACATAATATTGTTATCAGAAGGCTTTATCTCATAATGATATTTGTTAAATTTTGGGGGGGAAATGATAAGAACACAGAATTCTAGATTTAAGGTAAGATTTTTCTGGTTCACAGATACCAAATCAACTGTACAGTAAGGTTCTAGCAATGCAAGATGTACCACAATGAAGTGATGTTTTATGATTCTAACATAAGACAAGGGTTTAAAAAACAGCTTCTAACATCTGTGATTTAAAATCAGTGGGAAGGATGAATAAAGGTACCAATAGAAACTGGGAAAAAAAACACAAAATTCAAGGAAATACATTGCTATGGTCAACTTTGGGATGTTTCCTCTTGCAGTCTTGAGTTTCAGGTATTAACATTGCTTTCTGGAGAGGGAGGGAGGATTATAGGTATTTCTTTCAGTGGGTTTCTTTCTACCAGATTCTTGTTACAATTTAGGAGTCAAAGCAGTCTTATGAACATCATTAGTATTTAGAATTTTTAGATGTCTGTGACAGATCAAGATGAATAATTGCATTAATCATGCATGCGTGCTCTCTTTCTCCAAGGATAGCTAATCTCATGGTCCAGTGATGACTGCTTGCTTGCATGTTTTCTCCTGAGCAGATATACAGTTAGTGAATGGCTGTGATGTGGGTGATCTGACTAGTCTCTCTTAATTGCTGCTCAGCTGCACTTTTAGTTGCCTGTCTATTGTCTTTCACTTTTATGTTTGTCATAAATACTATGGTTTTTACAATACAAAGTATGTGGCATCTTCCAATGGAGTGGGCCTATGTTTCCAATAGGATGTGTTGATTGCATGTCTTGGAGTCATATTTTTGTAAATATCACCATATGTCAAGCTTTTTATTAATATTACATCTATTGTAGTGATATGTGAAAAGTGATCTTTATTGTTAGTCCTGTGATTGTTTGGGAGTACCACAAACCTCAATCTCATAAGACAGTAAACTCACTCAATCAGTGTGCTCTGTGTGCTCCATTAAACAACATCCTTATATTGCTCTCTATCTCTTGATATCTCCCTATTTCCTATGATTTCCCATTTGGAAATTAGGTCAGTCAACAACCCTCTAATGACTTTTAAATATTCAAGTGAAATGAGGAGTTACACACTTCTCATTTTAAATCAAAAGCTCAAAGGGACTATGTTTAATGGAGAAGGCATGTTTA
Organism: Onychomys torridus; assembly: GCF_903995425.1. Classification (NCBI taxonomy): domain Eukaryota; kingdom Metazoa; phylum Chordata; class Mammalia; order Rodentia; family Cricetidae; genus Onychomys; species Onychomys torridus. The sequence goes on from NC_050455.1 coordinate 76,265,121, forward strand.
AATCTGAGCTAGGTCAACAGCTACATGTCTTAGGCAGTCAACCAAGCTCCAGATGCAAGGGGATACTTTCCAGGAGAAATTTAAAGAGTGACACCAGACAACACACAAGCTACAAAAGAGAAAACCAGCCTGACTGTTCATATGGAGAAAATTTCATGAGATCACATCAACCACAATATTCTCTTAAGCTAAAATGTAATCTGTCTAAATCCAAGAATGTTGGGAGATGTGAAGAAGCAGCTGCCAAAGAAATGTTTGGAGACAGCAGAGGCAAGTTCACAAAGTTGAAGAAATGAAGTCATCTCTAATATGTAAAAGAACAAGGTGAAACTATCACAAATTACCCAGTATTGGCTACCTATATTAATAAGGGGGCTCTCCTGAGTAGACATTCAGCATAGATCTAAAACTTTCTTACAATCAAAGACAATGCCATATTGTTACTCTATAGCTACAAAACAAACAACAACAACAAAAAAACTAAGCAAACAAACATAAAATTCCTGGCTCCAAACTTCAAAATACCAGCTAAATCTAATACATAATTATTATAAATTAATAGAATGGTTTTAAGGTAGACATAATGCTTATTTGCCTGTCTAAAGCTTCTAGAGTCCTTAAGTATTACAGTGTATCTGTGTCCTGTGCTCTTTAAATGGAACAATGGAGCCTAGGAGACAACACACCTGTTACATTGCTGAAGGTTTTAGACCAACTTTTGAGATATCCTCCAAGAAACATTTCAAAATACTGTTACTCGGATTTTAAATAAATAGAAATAGTCATCATCAGGGAATATCTACAGAAACCAATGTTTTGAACAAAAATTATCAATAGATAGTAGATGAGTATGCTAAACTGTATGGGAGACAGAATTTTGCCATATTCTCAAAAAAAAATTTTTAAGGCACTATTTACAAATACAAAAGGCAACAAAAACACCAGCCACAGAAAACCTACCTTAAAGCTGTTCGTCAAGAGATACTCTAAAATCATATATGTGATTGTCATTGCTCTTGGTGGCCTGCAAGTACTTAAAGTACTTATTGCTGAGGATGCCATGCACTTCACACATTGGACTTGAAGGAATCAAACTAGACTTGACTTGGAAGCCTCTTTTCTGTGGACCACCTCTCATAGGATTGAGGGTGCTATGCAAGCAGCCAAGAAAGGGGTGAAATCAATAGTACTACCCATGATAAAACTGCAAATTATGATAATGACTAACAAGACAAAATACCTTGAATGGTGCTATAGCAGCACTTTTATCTAGGGGTAACCAGTAGCTGTCCATTTGGACTTAAGGCCCACTAAACATGTTTGGATTCATGTCTCATACTATAAACCTGGTTAACTACAATATCATAGAACACAGAGGGAACCTACTACTGTGAGTTTTCTTAGCCCATATGGTTTCCAACTGTATTCTAAATAATCATCCTCATACCCACATAATCAGTGTAGCTTTTACTACTCATCAATGAAGTATTTTGTTGTTGTTGTTTGTTTTGTTGTTTTGGTTTTTGGTTTTGGGGTCTTTTTCAGTAGATGGAGGCTATTATAGAGATACACAACATAAAAATGCAGAGAATAAATAAATGTGGGAACCATGCTCCAACTGATATATTAACAATGCAATCTGTAAAGGTCAGGGAAAAAGCATAAGAGGTGGAAATACTTTAAGAGCCAGAGGAACAAAATATTTTCTAGATTTTCAAAATAATATCTCTGATATGACAGGGATGCTTTACCAATGAAATCTCCACAATATGATTACCTCAGCAAGTCTTGCATAGTGGTCACACCAGCTGGCATGTCAAAGTGGATAAGAAAAAGTATACAAGGTTGTACCTTAGGTGAAGAGTCACAGGCAAGAAATGGCTGCTGAGAGAAGGAGACTCAGTTTGCTCCAGGGACAAGCCCTTTGATAGTTTAACCAACATAGGAGTGTCAGTCCTAATCACATGTGTACATGGCTGTCTTAGTTACTTTTCCATTGCCATGACAAAATACCATGATGAAGGTAACTAAAAGTATTTAATGTGAGGGCTCACAGCTACAGAGGCTTAGAGTCAGTAATCATCATGGTGAGGAGCAAGCATTGTAGTGAGCAGGCAAGTGTGGAACCAGAGCGGTAGCGGAGAGCTTATATCTGATCTACAAGCACATGGCAGAGAGAGATCTAACTGGTATTTGCATGGAATTTTGAAACCATAAAGCCCATTCCCCAGTGATGTACCTCTTCCAACAAGGCCATACTTGAAAATCTTTCCTAAACATTTCTACTAACTGGGGATCAAGCACTCAAATGTATGATCCTGTTAAAACCACTACAGTGATCAACACTAAATTAACCCAGCAAAACACACACCACACACACACACACACATGAATATGAAATGTATAATACATAATTATATAATATTCAAAAGGGAGTGAAAAGGGACATGGGAAGAGTTGGAGGGGGGAGCAAAGGAGTGGAAATTATGTAAATACAGTAGTCATGTATAAAATTCTCAATACAATAAAAAGTTTTAACAAAAAAGGCAAATTTACCACAGAGAAACCAGTCAGACACCACTTAGGTGAGTGAGCCCAACCAGTATTACCTCTAATTGGATAAAAACAACTTCATATTTCATGGCACATTGTACCAAGGACTTATTATTCTGTGATATTATTGATAAAAGCATGTAATATGAATTTATCCATAAACATCAAAACTGTGTAAGAAATGGTCATAGTCCCAATACGCCTATGAAAATGAGACTGTTAAGTATGCTACAATGTCTTGCTGGAATTCTGGAACAAAAAAAGGACAATAAGAGAAATGAAGAAATATGAATGATTCTGGATAACAAATAACAAGGTAGAGAATTGGTTTACTATTCATGACATATGTATTTATGTATTTTACCAATGTAAGATGTTTGTCATATGATAAAGAGACTGAAGGGATTATGGAACCCTGTGTATTTAATTTTCACAAAACTTATGTAAACCTCAGGCAGTTCCCCCCCCAAAAAAAATGAAATTTAAAGAGTTCTAAGACATTTTCTACTTTAATAGTGATAAGAAGGCTGATCTTAGATTTCCAAAATATTTTTTCTTCATTGTGAAAAAAATCTATGAAGCAGTTGTAGCAGGAATCTCAAATGGTCTTTTTCCTAAGAACAAACCTGAGCCAGGTACTGGGGTAAGCGCTGGAAGATCAGAGAAGCAGAACAAGCCACAGCTTTCTCACCTCACCAGTTCCTCAGCTGATCCTGTTTCCTCAGACTGGAAGCTTCTGTGTCCATATCCAAATGGATCTCAGCTGAACTGTTGCTCAAAAGCCTATAAACTTAACCAGGCTCTAGTTCCTGGTCCTCATGCCTTGTATACCTTTCTGCTTTCTGCTTTCTGCCATCACTTCCTGAGATTAAAGGCATGAGTCACCATGCCTGGTTGTTTCCAGTGTGGCTTTAAACTCAAAGAGATCCAAATGAATCTCTGCCTCCCAAGTGATAGGATTAAAGGTGTGTGTGCCACCATTTTCTGGCCTCTATATCTAGTGTCTGTTCTGTTCTCTGACCTGCTGTGGAATGTTCTGTATGTTAAATGTGTTGCTCTGATTGGTTAATAAATAAAATACTGATTGGCCAGTAGTTAGGCAGGAAGTATAGGCAGGGCAAGCAGAGAAAAGAATTCTGGGAAGTAGAAGGCTGAGGCAGAGAGACACTGCTAGCTGCCATGATGAGAAGCAAATGTTAAGATACCTGTAAATCACGAGCCATGTGGCAAGGTATAGATTTATAGAAATGGATTAATTTAAGATATAAAAACTAGATAACAAGAAGCCTGCTGCAGCCATTCAGTGTGTAAGCAATATAAGTCTCTATGTGTTCACTTGGTTAGGTCTAAGCAGCTATAGGACTGGTGGGTGAGAGAGATTTGTCCTGACCTGAGCCAGGCAGGACTGGAGAAAACTCCAGCTACACTGACCCCAGATAAGTTTATTAGGATGCACAAAATTTGGGGGAATATAATATCACCACAAGCAGCATTATTGTTTTGAAAGTATTAATTTTAAACATTCTTTTGTATTTGTCAAGTAACTGTTTCTTGTTATCTTATTTAACACAGAGCACATGAAACATATACACAAGTTACAGATAGTTGGTTATCCTGAAATATTTCAATACTAGCAGTTCCAAGATAACTGAGAATCTGTAGGAGAAATGGGGAACACATGCTGAACACATGCATCAGTGGGCAGTTTGATTCCCATTTCACAAACAGCTCATCCCAAGACAGTTTCCTTCACAAACTAAAGCATCAAAACTGCATTACACGAAAACAGTGAGGAGAATGCCCTAGTAAAGCTGAGGAGTGACTTCCAAACAACTAACTGGCCTAGGAGCTGAGATGCGAGGGACTTGTGGACTATTTTGAAAGAAAAGACAGATGAGAAAGTCATTGGCTTGATGTAAATAGGTACAAATTATATACTGACCAATTCTGAATCTTTATGTCCTAGAACTGGAATGCACATGGACATGTATGTACACCCCTTTCATAAATGTGAGGGGCCTCTTGAAAGCTGAAATGCTTGTCATAAACAAAAAGCGACATCTATCGTTACAGCAGGAGTGAAGTACCAAGGACTGGCAATGATAATGTAAAGCAATTTTAAGTCACTGTACGAGTGAAGATTGTGCTCATCATTCTTTATCCAGACACCTGGATGAGTAGCAGACAGAATCCTAAGTAGTAATGTACACTGAATTTGGAAACATGAGGATGAAAACTAACCCACTAGACGTAAATTCTCAAGGTAAGAGTGGGGAAAAAATTCAAAAGATAAAAATCTATGATCTTATTCACTTAGAGAACTGAACTAACCAACATTTCAACATGATTTTTATTGCAAATATCTAAAATCAACAAATGTAAACTAGGCATATGTCTACCAAGTTTCTATTTCTCTGATAAAAATAAACATAATTTCAAATATCTTGTAATACTCCAAGTATCCATCGCTGCCCTATACAACAGAGATAATAGTAATCATATTTAGCAATTTATAGATTTTTTTTTTTTTTGAGACAGGGTTTCTCTGTGTAGCTTTGTGCCTTTCCTGGAACTCACTCTGTAGCCCAGGTTGGCCTTGAACTCACAAAGATCCTCCTGCCTCTGCCTTCGGAATGCTGGGATTAAAGGCATGCACCACCACCACCACCACCACCACCACCACCACCACCACCACCCAGCCGTAGATTTTTTTAAAAAGCTCAATTGAGATAATTCTTACTTTATTTATAAAGAAACTTTATAATAATTGAAATTATGTATTTTTTATTAATATATTGATTCAATATATTTCAAATCTCCAAATTACAATAGTCAGTTAATGACCAGAACCATTGAGGTAGGGAAATTCGATAGGGTATCTAGTAAGACTTAGCTCTATACTCAATCAAAATGAATTCTTAATGTTATCATTTTGATATATTCCTAAAAAGATTCACAATTATACTTTTATTGAACATGTCAATGATACATGACATTTTATTCAAATAGTCATCTAATGCACTTAAATTGCCCTTGACACATAGTAATTTTTCAACAGATGATGGATCAGTGAGGATAATGATGGCTACAATGACAGTGTTGGTGGTGAAAGATGGAGACAAGGAAAAGGACGGCTGGACAAAAAATATAAAAGACCATATTTCTCAGTTATCATTATGCACATCATGGGCCTATGGAATGATGGGGAATTATGGGGCTGTAATCCTTGTAGAAAGACAATAAAATACAAACTGGTGAGACATTTCAATCCTCAGTGATAGTTTTCAAGGTGAAACATTTTCTTTGTGAAAATTTTTGTTAACAGATGAGAATTTTAATTGCAAACTGAGGCTTTAACAAAGTTCCTTCTAGTGTTGAAGTTCTTTCAATATTTTCAGTTTTGGTCAACATTCCTGATGTTCTTCAAAGGCTAGACATGATCTTTGCTTTAGAACTAGTTATTTGCTAGTTAGAAAGTCTCATATTAATTCACAAAGTTTACAGAAATTATCATCCTTTCTCTAGAGGCAGCAAACAGACCTCCTGATATTTGATCAAAAATTACAACATCTGCCCTATGGAGCTGAAATGTATAATTCCATTGACTCATACTACTTTAAACAGAGGACAGATGATTGCATGAAAGATCCCAAATGGCACATGTTCCAAGTGAAATATTGATTTCAATTTAGAATATATAAAAATATAATTAGCATTTGTTGTGGCAGAGCCATGAGATCTGAGCTATTCAGTGTGAATTAGCCTTTTACTTTCCTTCCTTGTTAGTTTATTCTAAAAGCTCTAAATGACACGTATTATACATTAAGAAGATAACTGGCCCAAACTGAGACATGCTGAGTCTATATTTTGAAAAAGTATCAAAATAAAATAAGTATTTCAAAGTTACAAAGATGAAATTAGAGTCTCTTAAATGAGAACAAAACCACACCCATTGTAGCTGTGACTATTGGAACACAAAGTCACCGTGTTAGTGCCCCACATTTTCCAGGGTACTAATTCATAAAGAGAATAACTCATTTTCCCAATCAAGTCTACCTAGAAAAAAAGAACTGAAAGAATGAATGTTCACTGTAAAAAGGGGACATTTTAGAAATATTCACAAGGAGATGGTACAGGGATTCACCAGCCATGAATGACAAGGTTTCTATCTATGCCAAATGAGCACATTAGTGGAGGAAGCGTTCTTCATAGAAGTGACCCTTGTCTGGTTTTACTTTATGAGGACTATCCTGACTTCTGTGCTGTGAATAAAAGAATATTACAGAGACAAAAGAGATGTTATTGAAAGAATCAATGCAAGAGAAGAAGATAAATTAAACTGAATTATTAAAAATGGAGGAGGAAGAGGGAAAAACTAACAGTGAATAAGTTTAAGGGCTAAACAGTGGGATTTACTGATAGACTTTATTAAATGATTTGCAAAGAAAGAAGAAGAATGGTCACATTCAATATTTTCTTATGATCTGAGGTTGAAAATTACAACTCCTAAGTCTTGACAAGTAAAGCGGTGAGTGAAGAGAAGAAAATCCTGTGGATAAAGATGAGGGTCACCAGTGTTTAAAGTCAGCAAGATGAAAAGAGTCCACTAAAGAACAATCAGAAGGATCATCTGGAGCATTGAGTGGAAATAAGGGAATGTGGTCTCTTCCCATGCAAGGTTTTTCATTAAATCCCAGAGCATAGCAGAGATGGCATTGGAAAGTACCATGGTAACAGCACTAGCAGTATCAACAGGGATGGAGCAATGGCTGTGTTATCCACTGGATGGACAGGAGCCCCAGGACAAAGCCAATCTTAGGACCCTATGATTTCAAGGCTAGCATTCATTTTTCCTGTAGGTACAAAACATTTGTTTTTTTGTTTGTTTGTTTGTTTTTTTTTTAAATTAAGACCAAGGTGAAACAGATAAAGAGAGAAAGAAATTGGGTGGTGGTAGTGAGGGAGTCAGTGAATTACATTACTGTTTCAGTCCAATGTTTAATTCCCAAGGCTTCAAGGCTTTCTACGTTAAAATTCAGGATATTTCTTATTTCATATAGACTAACATTTTATCATTAATTCCATTCTAGCTCTTACTTTATGACCTCACTTTTAGAATATATGTGCAGCCCAGGGTGGTCGCATACACAGGCTTATATTTCAGAAAATAAAGGGATGGGAAAGGGATGACATTATCCCAAGTCCTCAACACATTGTTGTTAACTTACCCATGTGTGGTGATACTTTGTTTATGCTCTCACAAATAAAGCTTGCCTGGAGATCAGTGTGGTGTAGAGCTGTGCACTAGAAGCCAGGCAGTAGTGGTACATACCTTTAATCCTAGCACTTGGGAGTAAGAAACATGAAGTTATATGACTAGGTGAAGAGAGGAAGTGATAAGGAAGGGGAACTGGCCACTTTCAGGCTGAGGATTCGGTAGAGGTAAGAAGTCTCTCTAGGGGCTGGCTCCTTTACTGATCTTTCAGCATTTACCCTGACATGTGGCTCCACATTTTTATTATTAAGACCAATTAGGGTTCATGCTACACCCATGTTGGGACATCATTTGCCCAACATGAACGCATGCTCCTATCACTCTTCTCAGCGAAAGACGAAGAAGATGAGTTAATTCCTGTCCTGAAGCTATGGCCTTACGTTGAACTTCTCTGTAAGCCAGATCACACATACATCACAGGAAAAATCCATTATTGCCAACAATAAGTACATGCTGTGTAAATATATTTTTATGTACTATTCAGAAAGTGAGAATCTTTGGGGGTATTGGTACTTTAGGAGACACTTGCCAAAACTCATCTTAACAGGTTTAAAACCTCTTAATATTCACTACATCCTCAATAATTTATATTTTATGTTTCAATGAAAAATAAAGGTAAAAATAAAAAAATGAAATGTTAGCTAGTATTTTCATAAGTCAAGAAATTTTTGCTTGCCTTTTTAAAGATGAAAGATATCTTATTATGACAAAAAAAAGGGGGTTTAACACTTGGAAAGTTCCTATGAGCAAATGCTTTTAAAACTCATGCCAACTTACCATTCAATATTACTTTGAAAGTACATCTATTCATTCATTAACTTATGCTAGGAACTCATCTAAGCAGTAGCAATAACACAGTGAACTGCAAAGAAAAGTGCTCTTCACCATCTAAACTATATCTTAATGGAGAGAGTAAAGTGCCCACGAATCTGTCTGCAATGAGGTAATAGTTGTCTAAGTGGAACCCACTACAAACAATCATTTATGCCAAAAATTGGTGGAGACTGGTTATTAAAGTGTTCTCTGCTTGGCCCTCACAGAGCTAAGGAAAAAGAGGACAGTGGGACAACGTGTTGTAGTGTCATAGGCTCTTGGTCCCTACAGGCAATTGCAAACCTGTGAGGACTACATTAGCAGCAGATCCATGTTCATGGTACAAGATTTCTGTAACTGGTCATTACAAGAGAGACAGGGAGACAGAGAGAGTTAGAGAGAGACAGAGAGACAGAGAGAGAGGAGAGCTGAACCAAGAGTAGCTTGCTGTCTGAAAGATGGTGAAGCAAAAAGCAAACAATAGAGTTATGAAGGAAATGATCCTCTCAGAAGGTATCAGCTTAGCATGAAGAGGATTCTAACAGAGACTGTGGTGCTCTCTATATATTAGGACAATATAGGAAAGGTTTGGTGTCCCTGTTAAAATTCTTTCTGAGAAAATAACTGAGAAAGTCTCTGTCCAAATATTAAAAGATTGTGCCAGAGGCCCAAAATTGCCAAGAGAAGGCATTCGGTGAATCATAAGGTTTTAAATTAAAAAAAAGGTGATGATATTCTTTTCTATAAGTTAATACAAATGCTAAATAATGGTTCCTAAAATGAAACACACACACACACACACACACACACACACACACACACACACACACACACAGAGTTTTTGTGCCTTAAAACATTTTTTTTAATTAAGCAAACTAAAATATCAAGGCAAACATTTATGATTGTGATCTAGAAGAAGCAAAGTGTGTCCAGGTTTTCACAGAGTAGGGAACAGCAGTGAGGGATCTTGGACTCCAGACTGAGGAGAAGGAAAAGTGCTGCTGTTTTCTTTCCTTGCAATAAAGAAATGAACATATAATTATGCACTGGAAGAGGGAAGAAAATGAGTGTAAATATGTAGAACAGCCACAAATGCATGTTTGGAGCAAAAGCACCTTTGAGAGTAGAACAATGACCAGTGAAGAAATTATTTCAGGGGATAATCTGGCAGAATTACTAACCAAAAGAAAGACTATGAAAATTCAGCAAAATAAGTTAAACATTGTGACTTACCTAGCTTAAATGAAAAAGAAATGTAAAACATACAAGACTCCAAAGTAATACAATCAATCAAAAAAAAGCAAAAATGGAGGGATAAAGTCAAGTATACTGGGTAGTCCAGCACTATGCACTGCACAGAAAAAAGAAATTCTGCTCAAGATAGACTGCTCAGTGGCTGAAAGAATAGAAAACCTTTTTGTAGGAATGCATGAAAAAGAAAATATCCAAGAAGAAATGCTGACATGGGGAGTGGTCAAATACGTACCAGGACAGTGGAAACAAAAGTGATTATGATTGATGTTGAAAAATGAAGACGGAAGCCATAGTCACTAACCAGGATAAAGGTCGTATAGTGGGGAGTGTGCAGGGCTGTGGATAGAAGAAACAGTGCAGTCACTACAAAGAACAAGATGGGTAAACAGCAACATTTATAAAGAAACTCAGACAGGACACACATACACGGAGGACTATGTTCTATTTCTCCTCCTCTCTAAACAATAAATGGAAGATGATGTGAGGACCTGGATGGAACAGCATGGATGAACGGACATGTATGTCCTTACAATTCCAAACAAGTGAATCCCTGTTTTGATGAATAGAGGAGGCAATGTTCTATAAATTAATCATGCAAAAGCAATTATGTGTATTTTATAGAAAGCATATCAATTATAAGATAGTGTGTCTAATAACAATACATTTAAAAGCACATTTTTTGTAAATACACATATATATGTATATGCATACGTATTTGTCCTATAAATTTCATTAAGGAAGACGTAAAATTTTACTAGAATAGTCAACTACATTAATTGGTCTAAACACCCCAAGTGAATGAAGTCCTGAGTAAAAATAGTCAAAACTAAAAAGCTTCAGAATGGTTTAACTACTTCTACTCATCACATTTTATATAATAAGTTTAGTAGATTAATGACATTGAAAAGAGATAGATCAGCATAATCATCATTAAATAATTTAATGAAGTTAAATGTTTGATAGAATTAATTTTCAAATGTTTACTTCAATCTAAACACTGAACTTAGGTTAATCCTTTTTAATTTATTTTTTTTTGAATTTTTGAATTTTGATTATTGTTTCTTCTCTTCCTACTCTTTCCAGATCCTGACTACTTCCCTACCCACCCAACTTCATGTTCTCCCCTCTCTGTCTCTGGCTCCCTTCCCCATACCCTCTCTGTTTATCTATCTATCTCTCTTTCTCTCAAAACAAAGAAAGAAAGAAAGAAAGAAAGAAAGAAAGAAAGAAAGAAAGAAAGAAAGAAAGAAAGAAAGAAAGAAAGACGGAAGGAAGGAAAGAAAGACCAACAAAGACAAAAAAGAAAAATCAAAACAAACTTTAAAAATAAAGCATAGTAAGACAAAAAATACCAAAACAAAACAAAAAGGACAAAAATAATGTGGAGTCTGTTTTGAGTTGGCCAGGAATTTGGTGATTTCCTTTTACTGATAACTCAGATTTTTTTATATAGCATTATAAATCTATAGAACAAAATGAGAGTTGCTCATTTCTTGAAAAATAATTATGTGAGGCATCTGGTTCTTGACTGACTGTATTCTTTAACGTTTTTCTGGAAGACCATTAGTGATCTCAAAGAAACAAACTACATATGTCTGCTCAGACTGTCCTTAAAATATTTCCACAAACTGAAGGTTAAAATTGACAAACGTTTCTTTTTTTCAGTTCTGGGGCTGGAAGTTAAAGCCCGGGACTTGATCGGATTCACTTCTGCGTGAGAACTTGCTTTCTAGTCCGTAGACTTCCACCTCATTACTGTTTTCAAATGGTGGAACTGGGGGTGCAAGAGAAAGCGGGAGCACACTCCAGTAGGTCTTCTTCAAAAGAAGATAACTCTGCTGAGTTAAGGCCCACCCTCAAAAACTGACTTAATATTCATTACCCTCTAGTGGCCTTTCATCCATACAATTATGTTGGGAATTAGAGCTTCATTGTGTAAACAAAGGGTAGGCATTTCCAATCTGTGATTCTAATGTTGCTGTAGATGTCAAACCAAATGTTTGCATCCTAGAGCTGGAACTGATTCACACCACAGAGAGCAGCTTCTCTTCAGCAGGGCTTACTCACTATTTCCACTCCATTGCAGGTATCTCGTTGCCTCTCTCTTTGCTCCCACCCCCTCTGGACACTCACTTTACTTCTTTATGAACCTTGGAGTACTCCGCAGAGTGCCTTTTCAGTGCATTAGAGAACTAATTGTGTTGTAATGGGAGTGCTTTTCGGAGTCCTCAGTCAGATACTGTGCTGGAAGTGGTAGAGTCTCTGGAGAGCTTAGAAATGCTTGTGTGGTCCAGCTTGAATTGCTCCCAGCTGATGTGGAGTGCTATTCATAGCCCAGCACATTTCTCTCGAATATTCTGGTCCTTAATTTCATAAGCGCTGGTCTTTGCGAGAATCTAAGAAGCAATTGAACTAGTCCCAAGCAAACTGTATGTATGAATATAAACCAATACCATACATGCAATTCCACAATGCTTACAAGCCACATGAAATCCTCACTCATACTCTTTCAAGGTACCAGGTTTAGCCTGGTAGTGGTGGCACAAGCCTTTAATCCCAACACTCAAAAGGCAGAAGCAGGCAGATCTCTGATTTAGAGACCAGCCTGGTCTACAGAGTGAGTTTCAGGCTAGCCAGGGCAACACAGAGAACCCATCTTGAAAAACAAAACAACAAAAAAGATACAAGATTTGGAGAGAATGTATGCTACAATGAACAAAATTTTTACAAAGGATCAACTATAAAGATATTAGGTCATTATGCAGAAAAATAAATTAATAAACTTTTATTTCAAGTCTCTATTAGTGACCTTTATAAATGCAGGCAGAATGGTATAGCTTGTCAATAATTTAGTTTCTGTACACACCAACTGAGATGATGAAATTGGATTTTTGATGTATCATTATGAATTAATGAAAAAGTAATCATATCATATCCTGTCTTAGACAAATCAGAATCAAAATCATCCATGTAGCAGGCTCAAATCAAGTTCTAGTCTTGGCATTTAAGGCACTAATTTGAAGAGAAATGAAATGGGACAAAGACTAACAACTAAGATGAGGTTTACTAGATTTGCTAATGGATAACTTTCCATTTGGCTAGATCCACAGTGCTACTATCAGAAGGCTAATTATGTCTTCTCCAAAGGGCTTTGATAATTCAGACAGTAGGAAGCAACCCATGTGGCTTAGAGAGGCATCAGCAACCATTACCCACCCTTTGCTTCCTTATTTGATGGTAATCTTCAGATATCAATGTTCCATTTGAAATACCCATAGAAGTCAGGAATTGCTAAGGGGCTATGGTGGGGGAGGAGGCTTTCGGGGGAGAGAAAACAGAACACACTGATATAAAGGGCTAAGAAGAATAATGGAACCAAGAGGATGAAATGGGGTTTGGGTAGGAAGGCAAGGCAAAAGAGGAAATACAGGTTGTGACCACTAACATTATGTATGCTAAATGTTGTAAAAGGAAAAAAAAAAAAAAACTACAATATTAAATACTGAATGGCAAAATCCAGGATATAAAGAGAAGAAAAATCAAATGACAGTGATCAATATTATAAGAGACAAAGCTAACAAAAAGACTTTTTTCTGACATCCTGACTTAAATCTCCTATCAGCTACCACCAAACATTCAGTTTGATTTAAACTTCCCTTTAGCAGTGCTAACTGTAGCTGAGCCAGACACAACAGTCATTTCTGTGATACATTTTTTCTAAAAATATTTAGTGCCTTCAAAGTCACTGAATTTTTTCAAGATTTGCAACCAAATTAATAATCTGACTTGAGATTATGTACTTAGCCTGCTATCCTACTGTGTGCTCATCCTGTTCAAGCTTAACCTACTTTTAAGAAAACAGTGTAACCACCCTTAGTATGCCTTGGATTTCCCTTGCAATCAGCTTTTATAGCATAAGCTAGATGCATAGCTTTAATTTTAAATTATGTACTTTCCATTTCCCTGACCAAGAATAACATATTTTTATATGTGTATATGTGTATATCATGATAACCATTTGCTGAAAGAAGCCAACTGTGGAAAGTAACCTTAAACAGAACAGACATCTACCATATGTGTTGGAAATAGCATGTATTTATTGGTTAACATCTGTTTGGGGTTTTCAGTGCTCTTTTGGGTCAGTTGATATCATTAAAGTAACTTCTTCTCTTGTAAAACTCTGTTAAAGATTTCTGTCAAGTTTAACCTTCATTTTTCCCCATATAACATCTTCTGTGTTGTTCAATAAATACAGAGTGAAACCATTTTTTTTAGTGTGGTGGTTTGATTGAGAATGGTTCCTATAGGCTCATAGATTTGAATGTTTGATTCCCAGTTTGTGGATTGTTTAGGAATGATTAAGAGGCATGGCTTTGTTGGAGGAGGTTTGTCACTAGGCGTAGGCTTTGGGGTTTCAAAAGCCCATATCAGGTTCTCTCTCTCTCTGTCTTCCCCACTTCTGTCTGTCTCCCTCCCTCTCCCTCTCCCTCTCCCTCTCCCTCCCTCTCTCTCTCTCTCACCCTCTCTCTCCCTTTCCCTCTCCCTCTCCCTCTCTTTACTTGCTGCCTATGGATCAAAATTTAAGCACTTAGCTTCTTCTCTAGTGTCATGCCCACCTGATTGCTGCCATGCTTCCTGAAACCATTAGCTATCACCCAATTAAACACTGATTCTACAACTTGTCTTCATCATGGTGTCTCTGCATTGCAATTGGCAGTAACTAAGGCAGTTAAGGACAGGTCAGACATATAGCAGACAAGGGACACAGACCAACCAGTAACCACACACCTCAGACAGAGGGAAGACAGGAGAGACAGAGACATTGAGAACTGAAATTCGGACTCACTCTTCATCAAATTATTCCAAAAGGAAATTTCTGTTTCCATTCTTCAATGTGACCTCAATGCAACATCTCCTCATGGAATGAAGCCCTCCACCCCCCTTATCTGTTTCTATTCACAGCCAGTGTGTGCTACACTGCTGTCTTTCCTAAGTTTATTTTTAAATGGAATGTGGGTCTTGCTCAGCAGTAGAGTGTTTCCTTAACATGTGGGAGAGGGTGTGTTTGATTCCAGTACCAGGGCAATAATAAAACCCACACAACAGCACACAGAAACTATGGAATTCATTTCTCCAATCTAAGGATGTTTCCCACATTGCTACTATCCACACTGCTATTAGCTATAGGAAATGCTTCATGAATGGTTCTGTGCTTTGAGTAGCTTGTATAATTGGGCAATAAACCCTTTTATTTCAGAGAACTTTTATTCTCTGGAGTTTTTACTTAACAAAGATATATGACATGGTGCTATAAGATACATGTATTAGGAAATTATTAGTACAGTGAAGTATTTATATATTAATATGCCATTTCTCCAGTGGCGTGCACACTTGTCTTGCTGTCTTCACACAACAGAAAAACATTTCAAATTGTAGCATAGCCACAGAACTTATAGATGGGTGGGTGACACTAATTGTACAAATTTTCTTTGCTAATACCTTATGTATTCTTCTTTCATCAAATACAGCTAAACGGGGGCAGCCATGCAGAGCATGTGGTCAGAGCTGTGAGAAAGAAACTGCAAGCAGATCTACAGTTTTGTTTCAGTATCCAAGATTATTTTTTAGGGAAGGTTTGGCAACTCATTTGCCTTATGAAAATAGAAAAGCAGAGAAAACTTTCTGCACAGTGTGAAGTTTCTATGTCTTTCATATTTCTAATTCTAGACAGCATGCCTTCTGTACCAAAGAGCAAGAAAATAAATATTGAGTTCTAATCAGTGGCAGAGACTGTTTTCGGGGACTTGCAGCTCATTTGTCCATCCTGGAGAAGTCATGCAGATTCTATCAGAATGTCACTGTCTAGACCTTTGCTCTCCTCCCTGCTAAAATGAGGTAATGCATTACCAAAGAGAAACAGCAGCTCCCCAGATTAACATTCTTCTCTATGCTCAGAAAAAGAAAAATAAATAAGTAAAGGGAGAAAGGCAACAACTTCAATCTGATTTAATTCTGCAATGAAACTAGGAATTAGACTTCCTGTAGTGTTGAGTTAACCTTTTTCAAGAGTTAGAATTGTTTTTCTTTTCTTCTTCTTTAACTGTATCTCGGTAACACCAATGGCCCAAGGCTATCTGGGGATGGCAAAAGAATCTTAACAGCTGCCTTCTCAAAAGGATTTTGTTTTTAAAAATGCTCAAGTGCTAATTACTTAACTACAAAACGCTCCATTATTTTAGTCTAACCTTTAAAACCTCAAGATACTGTCTCACTGGTATTAAGCCTTGAAAATTCTGCTTTTCTACTGAATATTCAATTTCAATATCATTGAGTCTGTTGAATGACTCTAAGCTACTTAGTTTATATTTCTCATCTTTCAATGTAACAATTGGAGTTCCAGGCCCACAGAAATGGAATTTAAGGACTTTCTACCTACTGAAAAAGAAAGTTTGCACTGTGAAACCTTGGTAGACAAAGTAATTTTAAAGAATACTGCCTTGATATAGAAGGATTGAACTCAATACCACTGAAACTGTAGCAAAAAAAAAAAAAAAGTATTAAGTGTTGCACAAGCTGATGGGAAAGTACTTGAGGACTTTAGGGAAGAGCCTGGAACGGCAATTTGTCCACCCATGTGTGCTAATTGGCACATACCAGAATCAGGTTCCTAATTCCACAGAGCATAAAAGAAGAGGCCCTGTGTGGGCTAGGAATATATCAGTGTCTCAAATACTGGGGATTATCAATTTACCAGGGGAAGGTGTTTATTTCAGCTTAGTGCTTTGGAGATTTCTGGTCATAGACAATTGTTTCCATTGGTTTTAGACTTTCAGCAAAGCAGAATGCTGTAGGAAATAGGGTAGGCTTTTCTTCTAGCCTGGGGGTAAATGAAAAAGAGACTACAGCCCACAAGCCCTTTGAGGGCAGGTCCCTAATGACCTGAAGACCTCCCTCTGGAAATGTCTCTTAAAGATCTTGTTTGAGAACAGCACTAAGTCAAAGATCGAGCTTGTATTTAACACATGGGCCATTGAGGTCACTTTATATCAAAATTATGTGAGTCCTTATACTCCTTAATGATTGTATTTCACAGGGAAATGTGATGGCTTCTAGGTTTTGAAGATAGAAAAAAAAACACAGTAAGATGTTTCTAGTCATCAGATATTAAATTGTAAGACTGAGAAGATGGGCCAATGGGCAAAGTACTTATTCCACTCAAGTGTGAAGGCAAAAGTTCTCAATTTGAGCAACACACAAAAAGACAGAGAACAGGTACATGTGTTTTTTACTCCAGTGCTTTTTTTTAAATGGAGATGGCAAAATTCTGGGGTTTGCTGGCTTACCAGACAATCAAAGCAGTAAGCTCCAGGTCAGTGAGAGACCCTGTTTCAAAGCTAATACAGAAAAAAAAAAAATTGACAAAGACACCTGTTGTCAACATCTGGCTTCTGCAGGCACCTGTGTTAGTTAATGTACCCACATTTATGTATGCATCACCCCCATCCATATATTCACAACAAAAGAAAACCAAACAAAATGGAAAGTCTAATGACTGTTTTAATTTACCATGTGTCTGATAACAGTTTATGATTACAGCACATATAGAAATAGGGATATACATATAGACATACAAGTATTATGCATATACATCACATACATGCACATACATATATATGGAGAAAAAGAGAGAGAATCTCCGTACTTCTTATATCTTGTTTAAAAGAATAAAGTCACAAAGCAACAATATTTCAAATATATTTTTCACAAAAGTCATAGTTGGTAGAGTTCCAGCTTTCTCTCATCTCTATTATCTGAAAATTAAAATACAAATTTGCTTGAGGAAAAGTGATATCCATTGTAATTTAATGTCAATAAAAGAGGGAAAATATTCAGGAGAAAAACAAGATAAAATATGTATGCTTCATTTGGGTATATAATTTTCTTTGGATTCTGAGATATTTTGTTACTCTTAAACAAAATTTCAAATAAAGAAATGAACAAAATATTGATTTTATTTCTTTTAAACTTAAATATATTCATCTTTCTTTGTTCAGTAATTTTGATCAGATTAATACCTGTAACACTTGTGACATTGCTAAATGAATTTGTATTTGTCCCAAAGCCTTCATTCCCTTATTAATTAATTCTGTCAACATGTAAGAGAACATAGAGCAACTACAGCTGTATGTTCAACATACAGTAATTGCAATTATGTGATAACTCAGAGCACCCGTGGCTATTGCATGGAACCTCACACGGCCAAGCTGGTCAACATTGCCGTATTGATGAGGTGGAACTCACAGGACCCTAGCCATAGCCCAGAGACAATAGTAGTTCATATTTGCTGGGGGAGGGCAAGTTAGCTTCCTTCAGGGTAGTGGCAACTTATAGGTTGCCTTATTCCAGAACATGGCATCGTGTTCATGAGCAAATGGCCAGCCCTGATTGGATTCAGCATGCTATGAAGAAAAGAAAAGGAGGGGGGGAGGGAAGAAGAAGGAAGGAAGGATATATGAATTTGAGAGGGGCTATGAGAGGCTGCCTGGGAGAAGCTGGAAGGTAAGTGTGTGAGTGGACTTGCTACATGTATAAAATTTTCAATAAATAATTAAAATAAAACTTAAAAGGTAAAATTAAGTCTGTATAAGGTCACTTGTATATATGTTTTCAGGGCTGGCCATTTGGTGTTAGATAACCAGTTAGTGTGCTCTTTCCTAGGGAAGACTATGTTTCCCTCTATTAGCATTGCTTTGTTCTTTGTGATTTTGTGTTTGTTTAAAGCTGTGGTGACCTTTCCCCTGTCCATGTTAACAGTCCATTGTTGTTGTCCTTGTTCAATTCATGTTTAGGCAGTCATGTTGGTGAGACTTCATGGATGTAGCTTCTGACATTCCTAGAAGACACAATCTTATTGTTAACTCCCTGTTCTCTTGGCTTTTATAATCTTTCCATCTTCCCTTCCACAATAACCCATACACTTTAGATATAGAAGTTGTATTATAGATGTTTCATTTGGGACTGGGCTCCACAAGTCTGCTTTTATTTATTGGTTGTGGTTTTCTGTAATGATTTCTGCCAGTTTCAAAGCAAATTTCCAGACAAATAATATTATATAGACTGAGTAGGTTGTATTTATGTATTTAGGAATATAGATAGATAGATAGATAGATAGATAGATAGATAGATAGATAGATAGATTTTAGATGATATAGATATAGATACATAGATATAGATATAATGTGTGTATTATATATACATATCAACAATTAATTAAAAAAAGAGGCCATGAGTTTAAAGATATCAAGGAGAGGTATATGGAATGGTTTGGAGGAAGGAAAGGGTAGGTGGAAATTATATAATTATCTTATAACCTCAAGAAATAATTTTTAAAAAAGAATTCTCAAGCCAGCATGGTGGTACACATCTGTAATTCTAGCACTCGGAACCTGAAATGGGAGAAATCACAAATCTGAGACCAATATGGTCCTCAAAGCAAAACTTTGTCTCAAGGATGCTAAGGAACCAAGAATTAACTCCCAACCATACAACACATCCTGCCAAAGAGGGTATGAAGATGTTAAGCATGGTAAAAGACTGTCTACACATTATACACTAGGAAAATAAAAAATTGAAACCACCAAGCTATATCCTTACACAGCTATCAGGTGAGATCAGTCACATTCACAGTGGTGTGGCTATAGCTGACAAAGCTAACAGAATGACTAAAATCCAGACAGTAATAAAGACAAAAGATTTGGAGAAGCTGGATCACTCTTGCTTTAGCGATGGAACTTGTCCTGGAAGAAACACTTTGACAGTTTCCTTACGAACTGTATTGTGCCTACAGTACTACTCAGAATTGATACTCCTAGGTGCTAATTTTCCCAAAATGTAAATTCTCACAAATATCTGGGCATGAAGATTTAAGAAATTTTATTCTTAGTATCCAAAGAAAAAAAATTGGACAAAATACATATACCTTCATTGAGCAAATGGTTAGGCTACAAAGTACATCTGTGGTGGGTTTTCCCTTCTCAATTAAATTTCCTTAGGAAAACCTTTAGACATGGCCATAGGTGTATCTCTTAGATGAGTCCAGTGGAATATTCCATAGAATACTACTCAGAGAAAAGTATGATAAATTAGAAATGGAAATTTAAAAAGGAAGAACAACCTGAATGGGCCTCCAGTGAAACTGGCTAGTGATAAAAAGCTAATGTTAAGAAATTACATTATTGGACACCTGGAGCTCCACATGGGGCCTGGCTGAGGATCTCTGCATCCACTTCCATCAGTTATTGGATGAGAGTTCCAGCACAGCACCACTGTTAGGGTGTTTGGCCATCTGATCACCAGACTAGGTCAGATCAGGCTTTCTCTCGACCACTGCCAGCAGTCTACAGAGGATGTATCATTGTGGATTTCTGGGGACCTCTCGAGCACTCTGCCTATTCCTGTTCTCATGTGGTCTTCATTTATCACGGTCTGTTATTCCTTCTTCTCCCTTTCTGTTCTTGATCCAACTGGGATCTCCTGCTCCCCTTAGCTTTCTTTCCCTCAAACCTTGCCCTTCATTACTCCCAGGAGTACAATTGTTGAGAAAGAGGAGGGACTGTAAGAGTGTGAATTGTTGAGCCCAAGATTGGAAAAAGCTCAGGGACAAATAGCCAAACGAATGGAAGCACATGAATTATGAACCAAAGGCTGTGGAGCCCCCAGCTGGAACAGGCCCGCTTGATAAGTGAGACAATTGAATAGCTTGAACTGTTTGGGAGGCACCCAGGCAGTGGGACCGGGACCTGTCCATAGTGCATGAGCTGGCTGTTTGGAACCTTGGGCTTACACAGGGACACTTTGCTCAGCCTGGAAGGAGGTGACAGGACATGCCTGTACTGAATCCACCAGGTTTAAATGAATCCGCAGAGGAGTATTAGCCCTGGAGGAGATGGGAATGGAAGGGAGGGGATAGAGGGAAGGTGGGGGTAGGGGCGGGAGGGGGAAGGACAGGGGAACCCAGAGCTAATGTGTAAAATTAAAACACAAATATAATAATAATAAAAGAAAAGAAATTACATTATGTCTGTTTCTGTAACGTTTCATTTTACATTGTGTTGTTTGAATGGCAAACCTATGGAAAGGAAGAGCAATCTGGTCATTGCCATAATTAAGGACCAGGCAGTGTCATAAGGAAAGTGGAAACTAGAGAAGGGCAGCAGGAGAGTCCTGTGACTATGTGGTTCCTGACGACACCTATTTCAAATCCAAGTTCATATTACTCATCCACAGGGAAATGGTTTTAAGATTGGAGGAGACAGTACAATTATAGATATGTATACAAAGTTTAGGATGTTTATTCAGTGAGCTCAGAGGCCCGGCAAGGATAACAAAACTAATACCAAAGAGCACAGCTGCTTTAGTGTGTCAGATTAGCAAAGGTGGATGAGCAAATGAAACCACTGTCTGTGCTATATTCCCAATTATCCTATAAATCTAAATTTCCCAAAGAAGAGTATAATAAACAAATTTGAAATGATGAACAGATGAATAAATAAACTAGTTAGTGGTCAAGTGAAAACATCAAACAAAACAAACAGGAAGACTAGCAACCGACCTCTGGTGAAGTCTTTCTTTTCCCTTGGAACTTTGTGCCCACAGAGGACAGTTTAGCATCTCAGTAGGTGCCATATTGGTTGCCACTGGTGTTGGGCCATGGACACAGCTGGCTCAGGGATTTAATTAATAGGTGTTGCTCTGGAGTTCTAGCTTGTGGATGGGGTGTAAAATGATTCATTCCCAAGTGGAAACTAGAGATTTTCATACCTGAACTTTTAAAGATGAACTGACATTTTTATTTCAACAGAACAATGTCAATTCTTGTAAAAATTATATACTGGTCAGTAGTTATTTTCCATCTCTGTCATAATTTGAGAAAATATTGATGTGAGAGTGTTCATCATCCATATAGTCCACAGGTGAGTTTACCTCATAAAACCTCCACTTTTCTGAATTTGCATCAAATCCCACTTTACTATGCATAACTTCCTTTGTTTCCTGTCTAGCTGTTATTAAGCAAGTTTGTATTCAAGTATGTATTTGTTATTATTAATTTAGCTTGATTCTCACATTAAAATAGACATTCTTTTGCTTCAATGTGTTTATTATTCAATATAGAAAGGGGAAGTGGCTAAGGATTAATAATCGTCAAGACATAAATCTATCCTTTAGGAGAAAATATAATTGTGTTGTTTAGGTTAAAAAAAACCCTCCTATTTATTATTTCTCTTCACTTAAAATAAATTCATATACCAAATCAGTACTTTAACACTATAACTTTTTTGTTTTGATGATATCATTAAATAATTTTATTTAACTCTGTGTCATACTTGTCTCAAAATAATTATCAGAATATATAAAAGAGAAGATAAAAATCACCATGTCTTATGTGAACATAAATTTCTAATTCAAGATTTCCTATGTTCAATCTCACAATACATTTAAAGATAAAGGATGCTTTCAGAAGCACTCAGAAATGAATTGTTGTGATATCTTTATGTGTTCTGATAGTGTAGCATTGTTATTACAATATAACCTTTACATTTCATTTTCTGACAACCAGCCAATCATATATAAATTGTAGCAATTCAGTCATCATAACATTGTTAAGACATTTCTGAAATACCAATATTAAGCCATATTTAGAAGATAAGATAACATTAGTAAGAGGTTTGCATGTTATACATACAAGTAACACCTATGAATTGAACATATTAAATTATATGTTTAGGAATAAATGTATAAATATAACAATAACAACAATTAAGGAAAAAGAGGCCAGAAACCATAAATTTCAAAGAGAAGAAAGAGGACAATTATTTGTGAGGGGTTTGAGGGGGAGGGAAGGAAAGGAAAAATGATAGTTATATTTTAATTTAAAAAATTAAAAATGTGCAATAAAATAAAAATTAATGGATGCATGAGATGAAATTGGAAGTTATTCATTAAAAATAATATCACTAACTCTGTTTCTATCTTATAACTTTAATTCTCTTTCCAGGAAAATATTTCCTGGCAGATCATCCTGACAAGGCCTTTGCATATTGTGGAGCCAGAGCAAGGAGTCAAGCAGGAGTCTGAGGTATTAGAAGAGACTGAAGTTTGTTCCCAGTGAAAGTTGTCAGAGAAGATTAGATGGCCAGGAGATCAAGGTGCTTCAGGTATGTTCCATAATAATCAGCCCCCAAGTCAGTGTCTGGCAAAAAGCAGCTTTCAGAATTCAGGCATATAAGTGTGACTCTGTCCACCAGAATGCAAGCTTGTACAGCCACTTTGGAAATCAGTATGGCGCTTCCTTAGAAAATTGGGAATCCATCTCCCCCAAGACCCAGCTGAAGCACTCTTGGGCATATACCCAAGGAATGCTCAATCATGCCACAAGGGCATTTGCTCAGCTATGTTCACATCAGCATTGTTTGGAATAGCCAGAACCTGGAAACAACCTAGATGCCCTTCAACTGAAGAATGGATAAAGAAAATGTGGTACATATACACAATGGAGTACTACTCAGCAGAGAAAAAAATGACATCATGAAGTTTGCAGGCAAATGGATAGATCTCAAAAAAAAATTATCCTGAGTGAGGTAATCCAGACTCAGAAAGACAAATAAGGAATGTATTAACTCATAGAAGGATACTAGTTGTAAAACAAAGATGACTAGACTGCTACTCACAACTCCAGGGAGGCTACCTAGAAATCAGGACCCTAAGAAAGACACAAGGATCACCCAATGACAGAGAAATGGATGAGATCTACATGAACAACCTGGACGAGAATGGGGGTAATGAAGGGCAAGGATAGAGGGAAAGAGAGCTTAAGGGAGCAGTAGATCCCTGCTGGATCAAGAACAGAAAGGGAGAACAAGGAATAACAGTCCATGATAAATGATGACCACATGAGAACAGGAAGAAGCAAAGTGCTAGAGAGGTCCCCAGAAATCCACAATGATACATCCACTGCAGACTACTGGCAATAGTCGAGAGAAAGCCTGATCTGAACTAGTCTGGTGATTAGAAAGCCAAACACCCTAACTGTCGTGCTGGAACTCTCATCCAATAACTGATGGAAGTGGATGCAGAGATCCTTGGCCAGGCCCCAGGTGGAGCTCCAGGAGTCCAATTGGTGAGAAAGAGGAGGGATTGTATGAGCAAGAAGTGTTGAGACCAAGATTGGAAAAAGCATAGGGACAAATAGCCAAACTAATGGAAGCACATGAATTATGAACCAAAGGCTGTGGAGCCCCCAACTGGATCAGGCCCTCTGGATAAGTGAGACAAGTGAATAGCTTGACCTGTTTGGGAGGCACCCAGGCAGTGGGATCCGGACCTGTCCTTAGTGCATGAGCTGGCTGTTTGGAACCTTGGGCTTATGTGGGGACACTTTGCTCAGCCTGGAAGGAGGGGACTGGAGCTGCCTGTACTGAATCTACCTGGTTGAGCTGAATCCCCAGGTGAGTCTTTGCCCTGGAGGAGATGGGAATGTGGGGAAAGGGCTAGGGGGAAGCTGGTGGCGGGAGTGGGGAGGACAGGGGAACCCATGGCTGTTATGAAAAATTAAAACACAAATGTCTGTATGAAAAAAATATATTTATTTTTCAAAAAAAGAGCTCAAAGCTACAGGTCCTGAGAGAGGAGGTAAAGTGTCCTCTATATGAGAGGAACAGCGAAGCTTATAAACCTAGAAAGGGAGAAGCAGACAGGAAATTCACAAGACCTGGTTTGGTGGAGCTGTGCAGGGGAGAGAGAGCAAGGATCAATGTTTGCTCCAAAGAGAAAACCCTGCCACGTATCCTGCCCACAAGTATTCTTCCATAGTTTTTTAACAGAAGACTTGGGAAATTTCTCACCCAGCTGAGCACAGAAAGAAAGGGATGTGGAGCAAACCGGGCACACTGTGAAGTTTCCTTCTCACAGCCAGGACCATAGTGTGAGTCTGCAGAGTGCCATAATATTTTCCACATTAACCATCTCCAAAGGAATGTCATAATCCAGTTGTTTGCTTCTCATAAAATCCCAGGGTTCCTACAATTAAGCACCTCATTTTGAAAAGCAAATTCTTCATTCAATGTATCCATTATTTCATCTCTTATGTTATTAAAAAGGATTTTCATATATCAACAACATAAATTTTGACAAAAGCAATGCATACCAGAGGCTAAAGCAATTCCAACTATCGAGAAGAACACTGAAAACAAATCAAAAGTTTCTGTTTTTGTTTTGTTTTCAGGACTATGAGTAAAACCTGTTCATTTGGTTGCTTTTTTTAAATTTTATTTTATATTTTTGGTAACACACTTTCTAATTTCTTTTTTTTATTTCAAATTTTATTTTTTAATACAGATATTTGTGTTTCAATTTTAGATATCAGCCATGGACAGTTCCCCTGTCCCGTGTCCCCATGTCGTCCCCCCCCCTGCTTTCCTCCTAGCCACACACACCCCATTCCTATCTCCTCCAGAGCCAAGACTCTGCTGGGGATTTAGCTCAATCTGGTAGATTCAGTACAGGCAGGTCCAGTCCTCTCCTTCCAGGCTGAGCAAAGTGTCCCCACATAAGCCCCAGGTTCCAAACAGCCAGCTCATGCACTAAGGACAGGTCCTGGTCCCAATGCCTGGTTGCCTCCCAAACAGTTCAAGCTATTCAATTGTCTCACTTATCCAGAGGGCCTGATCCAGTTGGGGGCTCCACAGCTTTTGGTTCATAATTCATGTGTTTCCATTAGTTTGGCTATTTGTCCCTGTGCTTTTCCAATCTTGGTCTCAACACTTCTTGCTCATACAATCCCTCCTCTTTCTTGCCAAATGGACTCCTGGAGCTCCACCTGGGGCCTGGCTGAGGATCTCTGCATCCACTTCCACTAAACAACCTCTGGAGGCATCATGATCCCAGACCTCAAGCTCTACTATAGAGCTACCATAATAAAAACACCTTGGTACTGGCATAAAAACCGACATGTGGACCAATGGAATCGAATTGAAGACCCTGACATTAACCTGCACACCTATGAACTTATAATATTTGACAAAGAAGCCAAAAATGTACAATGGAAAAAAGAAAGCATCTTCAACAAATGGTGCTGGCATAACTGGATGTCAACGTGTAGAAGGCTGCAAATAGATCCATATCTGTCACCGTGCACAAAACTTAAGTCCAAGTGGATCAAAGACCTCAACATAAATCCAGTTACTCTGAACCTGATAGAAGAGAAAGTAGGAAGTAGTCTTGAATGTATTGGCATAGGAGAGCACTTCCTAAATATAACTTCAGAAGCACAGACACTGAGAGAAACAATCAATCAATGGGATGTGTTGAAACTGAGAAGCTTTTGTAGAGCAAAGGACACGGTCAATAAGACAAAGCGACAGCCTACAGAATGGAAAAAGGTCTTCACCAACCCCACGTCTGACAGAGGGCTGATATCCAAAATAAATAAAGAACTCAAGAAATTAGACATCAAAATGCCCATTAGTCCAATTAAGAAATGGGCTGTAGAACTAAACAGAGAATTCTCAACAGAGGAAGCTCAAATGGCTGAAAAACATTTAAGGAATTGCTCAACATCCCTAATTATCCGGGAAATGCAAATCACTTTCTAATTTCTAATGACCTTTTAAGATGCAAGAGAGATGGTGCTTACTGTTCACAAATACATATTTGGGTATAGTGTTCTGCATCTTTAATAGCAACACTTAGGAGTCCAAAATAATTGTATCACTGTGAATTCCAGGCCAGTCTCTTCCACAAATTAAGTTTCAGGCTAGACAGAACTAAATAGACCTCTATGTTTGTGTGTCCATGTACATGTCCATGTGCATGAGAATGTGTGTGTGTGTATGTGTGTGTGTGCAGGATACTAAATCTGTTAAAGTGCTTGTTCTGACTTTTAACTGTAATAAAGTCCATGGTCAGAAATCACAAGGATACCAAAAGTAGAAGGGCAGTCCCTTGAATTCTCTCAGAGTGCTAGGTTTTCCTGTGGCAAAAGGGCACATTTCACATCTACTTTATAATTGTATACACATTTCAAAAATATCTAAAGTGATGAATATGACCAGAATATGTTATATACCTGTATGAAATTGTCTAAGAACCAATTGATTAAAAAATACTGTAAAGTATTAAATGTCTTATTTCTTACCTTATTGTTCCCAAGAGCTTATAAAATCTCATAAAGTGAATCCACCTCCAGCCTCTGGGGAGGAGCAAAAGGTGCTATGACCCTGGAGTTTGTTTGATTTCTTATATTCTGTTTGTGGTCAGTTCATCATTACACTGTCAATGGCTATTGGCTCTACAAAGCACTGTACTGATGACTGTTTACCAGAAGTGCTTAGAGTTTGAGGAAGAAATCACAACTTAATAAATTATAAAAATACACTGAACTGAATGCTTTAAAAGCACTGTCTAAAGAGTGGACCTTGGAAAAGCATCAATATTTTGAAGCTGTCTGTATGAAATACCATATAAGCTGAGAGGAGTTAGCTTGTAGATGGAGGGGGAAGACATCTCTAATCTGCCAAATTTCTGTAGCTTAGTATGACTGAATAAATGAACTCAATGCAAAGAATTTGAGATGAGGATAAGGTAAAGAACACCCAAAACTAGAGGCCTCCACTATCTATCAGCAAAATGGAAAGGAAGAACAGTTACTGAAGAATAAATTTCTGACCCTACGTGTATTTTACTCAAGAAAATATGTAGATTCTTAAAGCTAAAACAGCAACTCTAAACTCAATTTAAGGTTAGTCTAGAGAAGAGAAAATATTCAAGAAAAATATGTAGCATTTATTTTCAGATTACGTTTTAAGTATCTATTGATTATAGCAAAACTAAGTACAGTAAAATCAATAAGAAAATGAAATTAACTTGCAAAGAGGAATAATCATGATTAGATTGTCAATTTACCAAAATTAAAGTCCAGTTTGATTCATATAAATTCATTGCATAATTTGTATTTAAGGAAATAAAAATGTATAACTTATTTTCAGGCTTTCATTTTTAAATGATATGCTCAAAATTAAGTTTTGTAAATAATAACTATGGTTGATGTTGGATTAAAATTAGAAGGGTTGCTTTTACTAATAATGAAACATTAACAGGATATTAAGAATATCTCATTTGTTCTTTAGAATGTGCTGAGTTGGTTATCAAATTATCCTAGGCATTAATGGTTAGAAAACTAATTTTTCTGAAACAGCTGATATTGTGAATTTATGTAAAAAATGAAAAACAAAAGCCGAAGGACAAGTAAACACCCTTCCAGATGTTCTGTGTCAAAGTGACTAGGTTTGTTTTAGCTGAGCCCAGCAACTCTTCCAGGACACCCTGGGAGATGACAGTTCATTCAGGGCAATATATAAAATCAGGTGTTGAGCTCAGAAGAGTACAATTTACTATAACCACTTTTAACAGCCTTAGCAAAAGAAAAATGGTTTCATAAAGAGAAAGAAGACATTCATAACAACCCCTCCTCACAGAGGATGAGGACAATAATTTCATAAGATAGATGCTCATGTTTCTTTAGATTTTTATGTCATTTTTTTTTGTAAATGGTAGGATTTCAGATAAGAATTAAACCAATTTTATGCAAGTTTGATGTCATAATTCTTAAGTTCAAGAAATGATCTACAATGTGGGGTATAGAATAATGAACATGTTTCAACTCTATTGCTTTTTAATTATCTGACAGCAGCAATATTCAAATAAATTATGATATAGATTTTCCTTTTCGAGTCCTTTTCATTTTTAAGGTAATAATTTAATGTCTCTTACTGTAAATTTGAGAAAACTCCTGAGAACTGATATCTGTCCAGATGTCAAAAGCATACAGAATTGTCAAGTTATCATAGTGACAAAAGGTGTCCAAGAAGCTAGGAAACTGCTGTCAATCATCATGTCCTGGTGTAACTCTACTTTGTGTGGGGGCTCAAAGGAAGGAATTAAGCATTTGTCAAGGAAATTGCAAAAGGTAATAACATATTATGTTACTCTGGCCCAAACTTCCATGTGGTGGTTAGTAATTTTGTAGCTCATTTGTGTGTCTGTTTCTAGAACTCTACAAATGCATGATGGTACTATAATTGAAATAAAAATACACTCACATATTAATTTCCTCACTGCTCAAAAAATTACTGGCTCACAGTAAAATAAGCAGATAAAAGTTTTAAATTGTGTATTCTGAGTGATGATAATTTTATCTGTATACCAATATAATCTTTCCCCAAATAACATTTCTCCCAGTCTACATAAAAAGGCAAATTTAAATTGTTTAAAAATAATATGGAGGGTTGGGGATTTAGCTCAGTGGTAGAGCACTCGCCTAACAAGAGCAAGGCCCTGGATTCGATCCTCAGCTCAAAATAATAATAATAATAATAATAATAATAATAATAATAATAATAATGGGATTGTTGCATATTTAAAATTATACTTTATTCTAACATATTTATTTCCCTTTAGAAAAATACAACAAATTATTCAAAATAGGAATAGTTTAATTACCTTTATCTTAGTTTATCTCCACTACACAGAGGGAAGGTAACAAATTAATGGTTTGATTTGAGTACAGGAGGGATTGGAGAGTGTTTTAGGTTGAATTTTGACTCCCCCAAAGATTGAAGCTCTAACTCTTCATATCTGACTATGGCGTGACTGGAAAACAAGATCTTTTCAGATATAATCAAGTTAAAATGAGCTGATTAGGGAGGACACTATTTAATAAACCCATTGGCCTCATGAGTTGAAAGAGACAGTTATGGTGATGTACCTCTGAAATCTTAGAACTTGGATATGAAAAGAGAACGATCAGAAATTCTAGGTTATCCTGCACCATCATATCTTGTTTCAACAAATAACAACAAAAATAAGACATGTAGAAGAGAAACAGACAGAGAAGAACAAAGTAACAATGATGATAAACAGAAACATAATGTCATATGTCAACCAAGGCAGGAAATATCAAACACTGCCAATAATATCAGAAACAAAAAGCTGTGGGTCAGGCTTTCTTCTTGGGACCTTCAGATACCCTAATTCTTGGCCCTGAAGACACAGTGAATCAGATTTTAACTACATTACCAAAATACTGTAGTAGGATATCTTTTTTGTTTGTTTGTTTGATTTTTTGTTGTTGTTTGTTTGTTTTTTGAGACAGGGTTGCTCTGTGTAGCTTTGATCCTTCCCTGGAACTCACTCTGTAGCCCAGGTTGGCCTTGAACTCACAGAGATATGCTTGCCTCTGCCTCCCAAGTGCTGGGATTAAAGGCGTGCACCACCACCGCCTGGTGGTGCTTATGTAAGGGTTGATAATTATGTAAGGGTTGCTTATGTAGTTTTTAAAAGGGGTTCTGTGAGTTTTGTTTTTTCATTCTTTTTTATTAATTATTTGAGAACCTTTAACAACATATTTTGATCATAATCATCTTCCTATTCCTTGATTACTCCCTTCTCTACCCACATGAACTTGTGTCCTCAGTTATTTTAAACCTATTGAGTTCCACATATTGCCCATATACTCTTTGGTATGTGTCTTACTAGATACCACAATCTTAAAGACAACTGTCTCTCCCTCTCCCATACCATGTCAGTTCTTAATACCTTCTCTTTATATTATAGAGGTGGTGCTTTGGGCTCTACTAGGATACAAACCATTAAAAACAACTCACTCTTCCTCTTCAATAAGATATCAATTGCCAATAGTGAATCATCTAAGGATGAGATTATTTTTTTATCATCTCCCCTCTAAATAAGACTTGCTCATGTTGTCAAAATCATTTTAAGTTTATATGCACAACTGTACCATTACAGTTAGAAAATAATGTTCCCTTGCAGTCATCAACCATTTCTGCCTCTTATAAATTTTCTGCCCTCTCTTTCTCAATGATATATGATCCTTGGGAGGAGGGATGCTGTAGGGGAATATTATTTAAATAACAGTATTTAAATATATGTTTAAGGGGAATATTATGTTGCATTTGTTTAACTCTGTGAGGCTGTGTTACTGTGCCTATCTAAAACACCTGATGTTCTAATAAAGAGCTGAATGGCCAATGGCAAGGCAGGAGAGAGAAGGAGAAAACTGAGAGGAAAGAAAAAGTAGCCAGAGAAGGAGGAGGACTCCAGGGGCCAGTCATCAAGTTGCACAGCAAGCCATGGAGCAAGGGTAAGATTTACAGAAGCAAAAGAGCGGGAAAGCCCAGAGGCAAAAGATAGACTGGGATAATTTAAAGATAAGAAAAACTGGCAAGAAACAAGTCAAGCTAAGGCTGGGCTTCATAATTAAGAATAAGCCTCTGTATGTGATTTATTTGGGAGCTGGGTAGCGGGTCCTCCAAAAGAGTAAAAACCCCCAACAACAGGATGTGAAAAAATATCCAATTAAAGCCTTAGAATTCTGAAGTCTCTCATTCTCTTCAGCTTGACAAATTGTGGATATATGTTAATTGGCATCTATTCCAGAAAGATGCTTTTCTAATGAAGGCTGAGAAGTGCATTAAACAATATAACAATAAGTCATTAGTTTCAGTGCTCTATCTGTTTAGCAGAATAATAGTAGTATGTTATCACCTAGACTATACAACCTGTCTAGCCACAGGTCTATGCCCCTAATGATGGTATCAGGTATTTCATCTGTGGACTGGGCCTTAAATCTAATCAGAAAGTTGTTGGTTGCTAAAATAATATTTTTGCCATTATTGTAATTGTGGGCATGTCTTGCCAGGCAGATTGTTATTGTCACTCAAAATGTCCACAGTTGGGTTAGAATGCTGGTTACTGTTTCCTTCAATATCATGCGTAGCATCTCCTAGCACTCTGAAAGTTGTCAGGCAGGAATAAATCTTCCAGGTAAGTACCAGCTTGGTTTCTGTAAGTTTTATGACTCAAGCATGTGAGTTGTCTAGGCAAACAGGGTTTTATTGTGAAGCTCTGGATAGTAACTGAGACAACAGGTAATAGCCTATAGCATATGAGGGTATATGGGACCTCACTGACTAAGAATACTAAAAGAGTTAATCCATTATTGGCACTATGCTTTTTGTTACCTTTGGTATCAAATATGGGTATTGCCACCCTGTACAGTATTCCATTTAGACTCTTTTTATATTTGTGCATATGTTTTAGGAACACTCTGTATGACTTTTCCAAAAGCGCTTTAGTGTTACTTGTTCCTTCTTTATTCCTTTCCCTACCCAGCTCTTCTGTTCTCCATCCCATCTCTAGTGGCTTGAAAGAAAGTGATCACCAAAGCGAGTGGTACTATTGGGAGGTGTGGCTTTGTTGGAATAGGTGTGACCTTGTTGGAGGAAGTGTGTTACTGTGGAGTTGGGCTTTGAGACCTCATATATGCTCAAGTCATGCTATGTCTCAGTTCACTTCCTGCCTCCTGCTGATCAAGATGTAGGACTCTTGGCTCCAGCACCATGTCAGCCTGCATGCTGTCATGTCCCAACATGATGATAATGGACTAAACCTCTGAAATTGTAAGCCACCCCATTAAATGCTTTTCTTTATAAGAGTTGTCATGGTCATGGTGTCTCTTTACAGAAATAGAAACCATAACTAAGGCATCATCTAACCCTTCTATTTATTATATCTTTATACCACCTTATACCATTTTCTTCTACATCCTCTACCTAGGAAACCACCAGCATGCCCTCTTACTACTTTTTATGTTTATGAATATTCCAAATGAAATACATATAAGAATTCAAACTAACATCCCCCAAGTGGGAAAATATATGAGACCTTTGTCTTTCTAGATCTATGTTACCATATATTATTATTTAATTAATTACTAAACTAGTATTATTAAATATTATATCACTACAATTAATTAATATTATAGTAATATTATTTTTATTAAATTATTTCCGGTACCATAAATTTATCTGTGAATTTCTTAATTTAATTTTTTGATAGATAAATAATATTCTGTGTAAATGTATCTTGATCAGCTGATGACCATCTATTCTGGTTCCATTTTATAACTGTTTAGAATAGAGTAACAATGAACACAAATAAGCAGCTATTTCTGCATTGGGATATAGAATCTTTGGGTATTTTCCCAAGAATTGAATGATTGGATCATGTGGAAGATATATTTTTAGCTTTTGTTAAATACCCACATTTATTTCCATAGTACCTTCAACAATTTGTACTCCCACCAGTAATGAATGAGTGTTCCCCTTCCCAATAAAATTTGAAAGATCTCAAATCAATAACTTAATAATGAACTTTAAAGCCTTGGAAAACATAAGAATAAGTAACATCAAAAAAGTAGGTGGGAAATGGTAATAAAGTCAGGGTTCAAATGAATGAAACAGAAATTCAAATAATGCAAAGAAAAAATGAAAGAAGGAGTTTGTTTTTTGAAAGATTACCAAGATTGACAAATTTTTAGCCCAATTAACCAAAAGAAAAAAGAGGACACAAATTTATAAAATAAAAATAAAAAAGAGATACATAAGAAACACTGAGAAATTGTGAGTCATAAGGACATAATTTTCTAATCTATTTTCCATTGCACTAAATAATCTAAATTAAAATGGATTAATTCCTAGTTATATACAACCTACAAAGTTAAATCAAGATGAAGTAAATAACATAAAAATATCTAAAAAAACTCATTAAATGGAAGCAGTAGTTAAAAACCTTTCAATTTAAAACAAAACAAAATGCTCAGGGCCAAAGGTACTTAATCTAAGAATTTGGGAATATATCTAAATAGAAATATCTCTAAGAAATTCTATGCAATGTTATTTGCCACAGTGCTGAACTAAAGGCAAGTGATTAATATATGATGGGAAATCACAGGAGGAAGAAGTAGGATGTCTACTTAGCAATAAAAAGATTTTAAATATAACCAGCTTGAACAGAGATGGATGGGAAAGAAAATTAAAAGCACACAGACAGACGTATATTATGTGTGACTTTCAATCATTATCATCTCTGTGATTATATTGAGGAAAGCATAGGAGATTAGGGAGTCAGACTGGTCTGTCTGTGAAGGCTTTTGATTATGAAGGTTCTGGCCTAAGCAATGAGTCCGTCTTTGAATGGAATCATAACATGATGGCTTTATTAGGGAGTGGTAAAAAGATAGGTGTGACATTTAGTTGAAGAAGTAAGTGTGGGTCCTTGAAAGCTATAACTTTCTCTGACTAATTCCTGATTTTTCTGAGCACTTCTCCCCCACATGCTCCTGCCCCACTGTGCAGTTCTGCTCAAGCTCCTGGGCCCTTAGACATCCAAGACCTGAGTCCTCAGAAACTGTGAACTGTGAAAGGAAGTCTTTCCTCTTGTTTGTGTCATCATTTATTATGTCAAAAATAATTAATTCAATGTAAAGTTCACAAAAATATAAATTTAAAACATTATGTGTCATTTAAAAATACACAGAAGATATATCAAAACAATGGAGATGTGTTCTGAACACTTGTCTCAAATGCAACTAAACTGAAGCAGACTTTGAGAACCAGGTGTGCATTCCCTTTGACTTACTCCATAGAATTGTGTGTGTGTGTGTGTGTGTGTGTGTGTGTGAGAGAGTGAGAGAGAGAGAGAGAGAGAGAGAGAGAGAGAGAATGTAAGAGTTAGATTTTATTTTTGTTGCTGTTTTCTGTTTAATATAGATCTTTGAGACACTGAAGTGTGTGTGTGTGGGGGGGGTCCTCCCAGTATCTTTATCTGTTTTGGGTATTAGAATTATCCTGGCCTTACAGAATTAGCTAAGAGGTTATCTTACTTATGTTTCCAAGATGTATATATCTAGAATTCTAGTATTGTTTTTGTTTTTTCTTTGGAAAGACTGAGCATGTGGTCCAGGATAGCCTCACACTCACTTTGATCATCCTTCCTCAGCTTCCATAAATAAATAGATAGATAGATAGATAGATAGATAGATAGATAAATAAATAAATAAATAAATAAATAAATAAATAAATAAATAAAATGCATGACTATGTCTGACATAATCATTTTAGAGTGTTTGGTAGAATTTACAAGGGAATTACTTGAGAAGAAGTCTTCTTTACTGGGTGGTTTAAATATATAAACACAATGTGATTGATTGGTACAGTGTTATTAAGGAACCTAATCCTTTTGGAGTGAATTTGGGGCTGTATTCATTACAGAGACTACTATATATGGGGCTAAAGATATCCATCCTGCTCGCTCATCACTGTTCCCCAGGATAAATCAGTAGTGATTTTTTTTGCTCATTCTTATTATTACCTTGCCTTCCTCTAATACTTCTAGACTCCATGTGAGCATACACATATGTAGACACACAAAGTAAATTTAAATTGTAGACTTAAATTATCTCCATGTGTTGCAAAGTGCTATGCTGTGTATTTAGTTTATTTTACTTGACTTAATTATCTTATTTGTTTCAAAATGCTTTGAATTTTGCACAAAACTGTATATTTTTCTGAGATATTAAGTATATTACATAAAATACAAATTTTCTTGCTTTGTAATTAACTAATTTGACTATTGTTGCTTTTTTCTCTTGAAGCTTCTCAAAAATCTTACATTTTAAATAACAAATATCTGTCAACTATATCATAACTATTTTACTAGCATATTACTTTACTTTTATTCTTTATGAATTTTTCTTCCTCATACCACACATGATTATAAAGCAAATGTTTCATATTAAGTCTTTAAAATAAATACTAAGATGTATTAATGGCTTTAATTCTTTTTGTTACATATTTTTAAGATTATGTTTTAATTACAACATGTCTCCCTTCCCTTTCCTCCCTCCAAACCCTCCCATAAACACCTCCCCACTATCCTTAAAGTTTGTGGCCTCATTTTTAAAAATCAACTGTCATTATATGCATGTATGTATTTTTATATACATATATTCTTAAATGTAGCCTGTTGAGTCCGTATAATGTTTATTGTATGTATGTTTTTAAGGCTGATCAATTGCCACTGGACAACTGATTGTGTGCTTTTCTTCCCTGGGGAGGGCCACGTTCCCTGCTCCCAGCCTGACACAGTACAGTTTTAATCCTCTTCTTCTTACCATCTTTCTGCCCCTCTTCTGCAATGAGCCTTAGACACGGGAGTGTTTTATAGATGTGTCCACTGCCTGAGCTCCAAAGCTCTGCATTTTGATTGTGGTTTTCTGTAGTGCCATCTGTGTTGCAAAGAGACGCTTTCTTGATAAGTAATGAAGACTAAATTTATCTGTGGATTTAACTACTAAGGTTTATAGACTTCTTTGGGGGGTTTAATGCTCGTTTAGTAAATTAGTGGTTCTGGATTCTCCTTCAATAACTATGTTTCACTAGCATTGGTTAGTTAACTGGGTTTATAGTACCAGTCATGGTCTCCCTCTTGTCAATTGGTGTTGTAGAATATTATTTTAACTGGGCAAAGATGTGTTACATTTGTTTATGCTGTGACATATTACTTTAACTGTGTAAAGGTGTGTTACTTTTGTTTATACTGCATTTGTTTAACCATGTATGGATATATGTTTAACTATGCAAAGATGTGTTGCATCCATTTCACCTTGCCCACTTAAGGCACCTGATTGGTCTAATAAAAAGCTGAATGGCCAATAGCTAGGCAGGAGAGGCATAGCCAGGGCTGATACCAGAGAATGTAAATAGGAGAAGAAATCTAGGCTCTAGAAGAGAGAGAAGAATGAGAGAAGAAGGAGGAGAGAATGCTCGGGGCAAGAAGTTAGGCAGACATCAGCCAGCCAGACATAAAGCAGCAGTGAAAGTAAGATATATAGAAGTAAGAAAGGTGATAAGCCCCGAGGCAAAAGGTAGATAAAGAGAAACAAGTTAATTTAAGTTAAAAGAGCTAGTCAGAAATGTGCCTAAGCTAGGCCAAGCATTCAAAACTAATAAGTCTCTGCGTTGTGATTTGGGAGTTGGTTGGTGGCCCAAGAGAAAGCTTTGTACAGACTGGGTCTTACGTCCAGATAGAAATTTGTTGGTTACTGCCAAAACATATGAGCCACTACTGTACAGTAAGAGTTACCATACCACACTGGTCATGGACGCAGTTCATAGACATCATATCTGGGTAAGACTGTGGGCTGTGTCTCTCCTCTGGAAGCTCACACGGAACATTCTGGTACCCCGGGGTGAGAAGAGGTTTGAGTTTTTAAGAGAGTGTAGTGTAATGTCATATCTTTTATTTGTTTGGGTTTATCTGGTTTTATACATTTATTCCTGAAGATTTGCTGAAATATTAGTAAATATTTTAAAGGAAAATATGGAGAGAAATAGAGCAGAGAAAATATATCTTCTTTACTTGGCCAATAAATATTTATTGTGCTGGTTTTATGATCAAATATTGACAATAAACATTTTATGTACCTTCATTTCCATTTAAAGTACTGATTATGACAATGCATGTGTAGAGGGGAAGATAATTGTGGCCAATTATTTTGAAATTAGGATGTGTGTTTGATGAAATAAAGTATTTGAATAATCCTTAAATGAACAAGTATGAGAGTGTGGCTCAAAGCTATCCCTATAGCTTAAAAAACTGTATTTATGTATTGTGTTTTTAAATGAATGTTGTTCAACTCTTGTATGACAAGCATAGAGATGTAATAACCACTCATAAATTACTTTCAGTATAATTTGTTATATACATGACTTTAAGTAAACTCTTAAAAATATGCAAGTGGATATGAGCTCCACTAAATATCATTTTCTCTTCATGTATTTTTTAAGAAATTACAAAATAATGTCTGTCTCACCAGTAATTATGTTTTCTAGATGTGATTATAGCATGCTGTGGCAAGCTAAGGAAGGGACAAAGGAGAGTAAGGTCCTGCGGATTTCCAGTTTGCTGAGTCTCTGTATAGGACAGACCTTCTGTATAAAGCTATGGTACAAAAAGTGCAAATTCCCCCTACATGTTGCAATGTTACAATTATGTTTTAACTGTCTCTATAAATTTGCCACAGCTGATGTAATACACATGGCAGCCAGCACAGGGATTAAGAGCAACTTGTTCTGTCTCTTGGGCCACTGAGAGGTACTTCAGTTGTTAACCTCAGTGAAGGGTTTAAGGAGGGAAGTGAAGTGATCCTACTTATTTGATGAATGAGTCATTAGGTGCTCTGTGGAGTAGATGAGACCATAACAAAGACAGAACCTAAAATGATGATTCAGGGACCATAGTGTTTGGCAGCTAATGGTAGATTCCATCATTCAGTATTGGAGGCAGAAGACAGTGTAATGTGTATAAACTGGTCAGCAGGCCTCCAGGGACAGAGGTCCAGTCACATTCCTGCATCTAAGTCCTTTCTGAGTAAATGGAGGTGGGGAAGATAGCAAGTTGTTGAGGATGGGGAATACATAAATCTCCTAGAGGCTCTTCTAGGATTAGATACTGTATAATTGAGGGAGTAAGAATACATGAAGATTTGAATCAAATTTAGAATCTAAAATACTATCAAAACTCTCACTTGCTTAGAGCAGGGAAGTACTACTATTGGTGAAATTATTAAGGCCACTCTGTGTAATTAAAAGGGAGGTTAATTTTGTGGGGTAACTTACATGTTAAGGGATAGTTTACAGGGTCTGGGAAAGGTGTGGCACAGTCCAGCAGTGATCTCTGGAGAACTCTGCTTGGTCTACCTCCAGCATCCAGGGTCCAGGAACCAAGAGAGCTGGCACATCCAGGTCCTGGGTCTTCACGGTCCTCCCTTTGCCCTGCCTTGTAGGCATGACGTGACCATTACTGAAGCCTCAATGGGGGTTAGAACCTCCAGATCAAAGCTGAAATGGCTACCCACTACATACTACCATAAGTCACTCAGAAACATAAGTTGACTGAAACCAGAGGAAATTTTATTTATTAGAAAAAAAATTTTATTGTCACTAGAAAGACTGCTAAGTACTTTATTAAGACAGACGAGTGTATTTCATATCCATGAAGTACATTTGACCAGAGCCCTTAATCGTCATAAAAATAAAGAGCTTGCTTTAGATACGGAATCTTAACAGTAATGAAAAAAATTCCTGACTCGACAACTCACCTCTCAACATCATTAAACAAATTTTTGAAATTCTCAAGGAATAGTGCTCTTATGACAGCATAGTATAATGCATCATGAGTCATGGTGTGCAAATGAGAAGGGCAGAATTAGCATATGAGGAAGCAGGAAAGGGAAATCATACATGGAAAAATACTGGTGAGAAACAAAACAAAGGAGCAAAAGGGAAGGATGTTGGTCGGATACAACATGGAGACAACAATCAAGTAGAAAGTCTGCAAGACAGTCATTTGTTTAAATGTCTAAAGATGTAGGAAGACAAGATGGCTTAGCAAATAAAAATCCTTGCTCTCCAGCCTGACAATCTGAGTTTGACCTCTGGAACCCACATGGTAGGAGATTTTCACAAACTGATTCTCACAAACTGTCTTCTGAGCTCCACATGTGCTGTGGCAGGAAACCTCACACACACTAAGTAAACATATAAGTAAATGAATAAATAAATAAAATGCAATAAAAATACCAATAAAAGTCTGGGGACATGATCTTCTGACTTAGTTATTGATGCTTTATAAAATGGGCAGGATAATACAATAAAGTATAACTCATCCCCAACTCATTGCTGTTTGTTACTGTTTTCATAAAAATGACATATTCCAACTGTTCAGATTATGAAGTCCTAGAAGGAGAAAGTATAGGAAGCTTTGCTCGGAAGAACTGAACAATGTCAGTTGGAATGGAGAAGAATTGCTAGTAGAATGATAGAGATGTCCAGTAACAAGTATGACCATCAGTGTCTTGCTAAGATAAAGATCACCAGCAAATGTAGTACTCTTAGTGAAAATCAGCACAAATTTTCAAAGCAAAGTTTAGCTGAAAGGAATAATTAGTATAATAAACACCTTTGCATTAGGTATGAGTGAAAAGTACCATTGCTTTAGTCTGCTATGTAACTAAAAACAACAAATGCAATGGACAGAGCCATGATAAGGACAGGTGTGCCAACAGCTCTGCTGTTACCTACTTCCCTAGAGAGGTGAGTTGGAATTTTGTTGTTACATGGGATCTTGTGTGGAAAGAACCAGAAGAGGATAGACTGAGGCAGGGCTTCCTGAATTTTATACAGTGAGCTACACAAACTTGCATTCACTGAGACATCTTACATATCAACTACCATATGAGAAAAATCTGCTATGCTATATTATGTATTCCCACATTTGCCTTCTTTTCAAAATGGTCTTAAATAATACCCAATGTACGGTAAACCATAGCTTATAATTATCTTCAAGGTAATATATACAGCACTCCATGGATATGTGTTGTCTACAAGGGGTCTATATTACTCACTTTTCTAAAGAACAATAGTTAACTAAGGATAGAAAAGTGACTGTCCTGCATAGTAGGACATGCAAAGGAACTTCTCAGCCAGAATCTAGATTTTTGCCACTAGAGGTGACATGTATCTGAGCTTTATATAATAGGATGAAATATGATGGTTTTTGTTTTGTTTTCATTTTTCTTTATTAAGAAATTTTCTACTCACTCCAATGCTACCCACAGACCCCCCTCCTCCCTCCTCCCATCCCCAGCCCTCTTTCCCAAGCCACCCCGCATCCCCACATCCTCCACATTGAGGTCTCCCATGGGGAGTCAGCAAAGCCCAGCACACTGAGCCTAGGCAGGTCCAAGCCCCTTCCCATTGCACCAAGGCTGTGCAAGGTGTCCCACCACAGGCACTGGATTCCAGAAGCCTGCCCATAGACCAGGGGCGCATTCCAATCCCCCTGCCTGGGTGCCCCCCAAAGGGTTCGAGCCAAACAACCATCTTCCATATCCAGAAGGCCTAGTCCAGTCCCATGGAGGCTACACAGCCACCAGTCCACAGTTCATGGGCTTCCACTAGTGTGGCTGGTCATCTCTGCATGTCCTCCCATCATGATCTCAACGACCCTCGCCTGCAGTATCTCTCCTCTCTCTCATCAATTGAATTCCCAAAGCTCAGCCTGGTTCCTGACTGTGGATCTCTGTATCTGACTCCATCTGTCACTGGACAAAGGCTCTATGATGATAGCTAGGTTATTTGCTAGGCTGGTCACCAGAGTAGACCAGTCCAGGCACCCTCTGGATCACTGCCAGCAGACCAAGGTGGGGGTCAATCTTGTGGATTCCTGAGAGCCTCCCCAGCACCTTGCCTCTTTCTATTCCCATGATGTCCTCATCTATCGTGGTATCTTCCTCCCTGCCCTTCCACTCTGTCCCTGTTTCAGCTTGACCCTCCCATTTCCCTATGTTCTCCTCACCCTCTGCCACCTCCCCCTGCCACCCAGCCCACTCATGTAGATCTCATCCACTTCTCCTTCACAGGATCATCCATGTGTCCCTCCTAGACTCTTTCCCTGTTAGCTAGCCTCTCTGGAGTTTTGGATTGCAGTCTGGCCATCCCTTTCATCATCCCATTTAGTATCCACTTATGAGTGAGTACATCCTATGTTTGTCCTTCTGAGTCTGGGTTACCTCACTCAAGGTAATATGAAATGTCATTTTTAAATCATTTATGCTCAGTCTCATAAAAATACCCCACAAACTCCTGCCCTGTGCTGTCTTCTTTGTCTGTCTTGAGCTGTATTTTTCCATGATTGTCTGCTGAAGATTATCAAATCTCCACACACCAATATCAGAGACCCAGTGTGAAGAGTACTATATTGCTGGCCTAATTCGTATTTCCAACATTTTAATCATACAAAAAGAAAGCATGTGTTTGGGTTGTTCATTACCCAGAGAGTGATTCTTACTGGATTCATGTCCCCACCTAATAGAAACACACCCAGTGCTCCGGCATCCTGATACATAAAAACAGTATCTGAGTTCTGTGTGTAATGCTGTAGACAGCTGCTCCCATTGGAGCTTCTTTCTGTTATGATAAGGCCACACCTATTCAGCCAGCAGCACAGGTAGTACGAGATGATAATGGAATGAAAAAATGGAGGAAGGCTCTGGAGGGTCTTTTGGAAAGATTGAAACAGCCTAGCAGATGAGCAGCTGTTTCCCTTACTATTTCAAAGAACAGTTATTAAAGTAGCAAGTAGTGATTATCATTAAAGACATTTCTGACCCAAGGGACTTAGTGAAAATCATCAGGGCTTCGCTTGCAAGTGTTTGGCTTCCTGCTCCCCAGCGGCTTTCAGAGCAGCCAATTAGCTGTCTGGGAGTGTAACTGCACACCAAGCTGCCAGCGCCAGCAAAACAGCAACATGGAAGGGATGACTTTCATTTCCTTAAAGCTGTCTATGTCCATTCCCGGCAATTTCATGACTGCAGTTTGGACTCAAAGGGGAAGAGAGGATTTCAGTGGTCCCCCCAAAATACACTTAGCTACAGAATCACACTGCATGAGGAAGCCTCTTTCTGTAACTCTCTGCCCTTCTCTGTTTTCCTCTTCACTCAATTCTGTTTTTAATTTGCTTGCCAGACAATCCTTCTGAGCTCACCTAAAATGAAACCTTTTAAAAGCTTCTCAGTGCGGTAGAGTACCACTGTGCACCAGAACTCTAAAATGGGTGTGTTCACTGTTTTCAAAACCCCATACCACTGTGCCTGCTAATGACAAATTCTCTAACTCACTCAGAGGTGCTCGCTTTTCTTTGATTCCCAGTGTCTGGGTCACACAATGCATGGCTCCCTTTTTTGAAATCTTCAATGTTCCACCCAAAGAACTTTACCTGAGGCCACCCTGTCACAAACCTCAGCTGCTTCAAAGTCTGCTGAGTGCTCAAGAGAGTTCTCTCCTTGATAAAATGTAATGTCTGCCTCAAAGTTTGGCTGGCGTGGGCTCTTTCCCTTGTTCTGTGCTGAGGTAGCAGTGGTAAGACTGATCCTATCAGCACAGGATGTGGGCGTTTGAAGGATTTTAGATGCATATAGTGTGATGCTCTCTGGGGTCCAGAGGCTAAGCAACTGACTTGAGGTCATCATATTAAGTAGTGGCAGATCAGATACATTAACTCAGGGTTCTCAGCTCCTGTGCCTCAGCCTCTACCTGTGTGTGAGGAGAGTGCTGCTATGAAACCCTACACAGCTTAAAAGAAATTAGGTCAAAGATCAGCCTTCTGAAAAACTGGCCTCTTACCAAGATTAATGATGGAGTCTCTCTTGGGACTTTTGTAGTGATGCCACATACTTCACATGAAGCAGTGAGATGGGTACATTTCCTTTCAATTCTTATTTCAAATGGAAGCTTAAGAAATTCTCTAGTGCTAGACCCTCCAGCATATCATCAGTTTAGTTTCCTGCCATGCCTGGTCGATGATGAATCACAAAGAAATTTTATGAGCGTAAAAATGAAACATATGTACCTGTTAAATCAGCTTAAAGTAAAGAATTAACAGCACTACACTGGTGAGACTGCACGACAGCAGGAGCCCCTATGCCCCATTAGTAGGAAGGCAAATCATTCCAGCACTTTGGAATACAACTTAAGCAGTTTCTTAGAAAGCTAAATATGTTTCTATGTTATTATTCAGAAGCTGTGAATCCCAGCATCTATCCAAATTAGTTAAAACTTTTGTTCTCATAAAAACTCACACTAATGGTTTATAGCAGTTTTATTAATAATTGTCAAAAATTTAAATTGGTAAATACGATTACCAGTAGGTGAAGACATAAATGAGCTATGGTATATCTATGCAATGGGATA
The DNA here is from genome assembly GCF_903995425.1 of Onychomys torridus. Classification (NCBI taxonomy): domain Eukaryota; kingdom Metazoa; phylum Chordata; class Mammalia; order Rodentia; family Cricetidae; genus Onychomys; species Onychomys torridus. The sequence goes on from NC_050455.1 coordinate 76,308,741, forward strand.
TTATTCAGAATGATAAAGATAAATGAGCTACCAAAAGAATACCTTATTCTTAGGACAATGCTAAATGAAAGCAGCCAGTTCAAAAAAGGCTACAAATGATAATGCCAACTATATAAGTTCTAGAAAGGGTGATGTTGTAGGCAAAATAAAAGATAAGAAGCTGACAAAGAAATTTAGAAAAAAGTAAGAAGGGATAAAAACGTAGAACAAAGGGCATTTTAAGGTTATGAAATCATTTTGTGTGACACTATAATGATAGTTTCATGACATTATGCATTTGGAAAAACCAGTATAAGTGTACAACATGGTGAGCTTATACGAACTATAGACTCAAGATGAGGTATATTATTATTTCATCATCAATTATAACATGTATTACCATAGTGCTAGATGTTGATAATGGGGAAAACTATATAGTCTCTATATGTAGAGTGCTGGGGAATTCTGCACCCCTAATTTTTTCTGTTAAGCCACTATGATGGTTTGGAAAAAAAAACAGCCCATCGGGAGCGGGCTCATTGGGAGTGTTACTTTTAGGAAGTGTGGCCTTCTTGGAGGAAGTATGTTACTTTGGGTAGGCTTTGAAGGGTCAGATGCTCAACCTAGTCCATTGTGGCCCACATCTCTTCCTACTTCCTGTGGATCAAGATGTAGAACTCTCAGTTCCTTCTCCAGCGTCATGTCTTCCTGCCACCACGCTTTCAGCCATGATGATAATGGACTAAACCTCTGATACTGTAAGCCAACCCCAACTAATTTTTTCCTTTATAAGAATTGCCATGGTGTCTCTTTACAGCAATAAAATTCTAAGTCAGCATCTAAAACTAAATGTTATTTAAAATGCAAAAACTGCATATTTTCAAGAAAAGCACATTTGTGTTGATATTGCAAGCATCCTTAGTCATTTTACACTGGTACTGATAAAATGAATATTATTAGCATAAATCTGAGATATATGATTTTCTGTGCATTCATTCATGGTTCACAACAGGTGTAGAGAGTCACTGTGATGGCTAGTTTTGTTACAACTTGACACAAACTAGAGTTATCAAAGAGAAGCAAGCTTCAACTGAGAAAATGCCTCCATAAGATCAGGCTGTAGGCAAACCTGTAGGACACCCTGTTAATAGTGATTGATGATGGTGGGGCCCAGCTCATTGTGGGTGGTGTCATTCCTGGGATAGTGGTCCTCTGTTCTATAGAAAATCAGGCTGAGTAAGCCCTGGGGAATAAGCCTGTAAGCAGCCCTCCTTTTTGGCCTCAGCATCAGCTCCTGCTGATAGGTTGCTGCCCTCCTGGAGTTCCAGCCCTCTCTGTTTCCAGTGATGAACTGTTAAATGAAACTGAGAGTGAAATAAACCCTTTCCTTCCCAAGTTGCTTTTGGTCACAGTATTTAATCACAGCAACAGTAACCCTAAGACATTTAGTCTCACACAGGCTTAAACTTGCCCACCAAATTTAAGGTGGAAAACTACAAAATTAAAATTCTAATCAAGGCCACTTGGTTCCAAAACAGTCTTTTTTCAAACATTGCACAATAGTTTAAGTGGCTAAATGGTGAAACTTGTAAGTCTAATGAGTGATTATTTCCAAGAAAGCTCAAAACTCAGTTATAGGAACTAAGGAAACAAAATGGCCTGTAGCTTTCATGGCTTAAGGAGTTATGTAACTGGTAATGAGTGATATTGCTCTGTATGCTTTGAATGTGTTGCTCTAATTGGTTGATAAAGAAAATGCTGATTGGCCAGTAGCCAGGCAGGAAGTATAGGTGGGATAAGCAGACAAGGAGAATTCTGGGAAGTGGAAGGCTGAGTGGGGAGACACCAGCCTGCCGTCCAGGGAGTAGCATGTAATGGCACACAGGCAAAGCCTTGGAACATGTGGCAACATATACGTTACCAAAAATGGGCTGTGCTTAACTGTAAAAGCTAGTCAGTGGTAGCTAACGGCCAAGCAGTTTTAACTAATATAAACCTCTGTATGTTTACTTGGGCCTGAGTGGCTGCATACCAGGAAAGACACAGAAAAACTTCCAGCTACAAACTTGTGTAACTGGAAATGAAGAAATGGAAGATACATATACAGAAAAGCTATGTTGCTGATATTAGATAGGAGTGCTAAGCCATGCACTCTGATGGTGTCCCAGCAGCATCCCAGAAACTTGGATTTATTTACTATATCTACCTTAAGAAGGTAGGTTTTCCTGTGCAGCTAAACTAGGAGACAGGTTTACCAATTCTCAGAGGAAGTCTTTGTAGGGGAACAGTTTGAAATTACAGTCATCCAGGAGGAGAAATCTGTGGTTGACAGTTTCTGCACATACTTGTTTTAGCTAAACATCAATGGATGGTCAATACTCATATTTGGACCAGAGGAAGGCTGTGCCTTTCCCATGAGTCTGAAGCAATGGGACATTGACATGATTGTGCTCAAAACACATTCACTCAGGACTTCATTCAGAACTTCATCTGCTCCTCACACTTTCACTCAGGGCTTCTCTGTCCCTCAAACAAAACAAAACAAAAGAGAGCAGAATAAAATGCAGCTCTTGATTTGTAATTCACCATCCACTGAAAAGGGCTTTTATCAGATGAAGGAATGGCGAGAGAGGTTGGAAGGAGACTTCAGGGGTGAGAAAGATTTTCCAAAGGGAACATCAGCAAAGAGACACCGAGAAGCAGGAGATGGATCAGAGATGAGTGAAGGAGAACTCACATTTGTCAGTAGTACACTAAAGACTAAGTGATCCATGCTTGTGCTCACCTTGGCAAGTCCATGATGCCATCCACTTTGCACATGTGGACACTGTATCAGCAGCATCTCCCTGAATAACTTTTGGGGATGTAGGTTCTCAGACCTTATATGGAGCTCACTGAACCTGTAGAAAGATAGAGCCTGAGGTATTGCAATTTAAATATGCTCCAGATCCCTCTGACCCCCTGATCAATCTTGGAAAGCACTGGTCTAATCCTGCATTTATCAAAGAAGGGAAAGGCACAGAAGGCTTTTATGAAGGACAAATATCCAATACAGGAACAAATAAAATCTTTACTTGAGGTAGGTGAAATGTACCTTCCAACTCATTCTATGATTCAAAGACATAACAAGACTGCCTAGTTATTTACAACTCTAAATTGCTGTTAGAGATTTGCCAAATTAAATTTTATATATGTGCCTATGATGGAATAGTTAATCTTCTTAATTAAATTCTTCTTTGGCTCATATACTTACCCTTTAAGGTGAGGATATTTAACTAGAAGAGTGTAGCTAGCGACAACGTGCTGTGTTCTTGAAGAAACACTAACAGACTCCAGGTTACATGCTCTCACTATATGTCTAACAGCTAGGATGCTGACTGCCGTGCTGCTTGTTACCACAACAGACAAAACTTTGAGACATGTCAAGGGCCTGATGATGTTCTCCCCACTTCAGATAGACATGGACACAAATCTATAAGACATGCTCAGGCAAACTTAGCACATTTGGCTATGGAATTGGGAAATAAAACGTTTAAAAACTCAAATGGAAATGTTTTCTCTCTCATGCTTGCTCTTCCTTTTGAAAATCCGAATGTTTGCATTGGCATCCATTTGTAAATATGTATAATTTCTTCTTATCCTCCTAGAGGACCTGCCTCGTTGGCAGGGCAGGATCGAGTTTGGAAGGGCAGGAAGGACTTAGGTCATTCTGTTTTATTTGCAATTTGGGGAGAAGGTTCTTATTTTCTTCAGCTGAGCTAAAAAAAAATAATTTGGAGATTTGGACAACTAATGTGCAGCATAACAACAACCAAAAAAGACAAACAAACAAATGCATGTGAGTAAAATTATTTAAAATTTGGTTCATGGGCTGGCAAGAAGGTCCGGAAGGTAAGAGAAATATTCACCAAGCCTAATGACTTAAATTCAATTCCAGATCTTACACAAGAGAAGGAAATTACTGACTCCTACAAGTTGTCCTCTGAACACTACACTCTCACTGTGCAATACGTACGCACACACAGGTGCACATACACATACATACCCACACACAAAAATAAAGTAATAAAAATTAGTTCATGGTAGAATTATATGGTAACAATCTCATAATCTCCCTGGGGATAAAGCTTATAGTCAGGAAAAACCAATCTTGTGGTTGGTTAACTACAAGGCATATGGATTAGACACTCCTACTGGGCAAAGACACATGAGCAACATTTTAAGGAAAATGTAGTAAGCACAGCAAACATCTGTGTTTGAAAAGCAAGATATTTTCTTGTGAAGCTACTGAGATAGGAGGGTATTGGAGACATGCAGTGTGAGGTAATGATGTAATTTGATAGGTAGCTTTCCTATAGCTGTTTCCATTGGTTTAAGGTTTTTCCAGTCATGCAGCTAAAGGATGGTGGGGAAAGCAAAGCAGCTGCTCCCTAGAGAGTGATCCGTCATAAAAATAAATCTCTCACTTTGTTTTCCATGATTTATCGTGCCACTGGAACTGAATTTGCTTTTTCACAGATAAGTACCATGAACTTCTCACCTGAACCCGCATGGCTGCATCTATCTAGCACAAGACATACTCCAAGCCCCTGGGAGTAATTTTTCAAAGTCAATTATTCAAAGTGCAATAAACTTTAAAACATGCATCAACAGTGTTTGGTCCCTTTGCCTCTAGCCTACCTACTAAAGCAGTATCAATCTCATTATCTCCTGTCCCATACAAGTTTTCAAAAATCTATAAGCATACCTTGCCAGTTTCCTACTTTAATAACTGATTTCCTATGAGAATAGAAAATAAGATAATCTATCAAAATAAATAACATAATTGATCTACAATAGTAACTGCTCCTTTTAAATCAACAATAAAATAGGCTTAATAAACAGCAAGCAAATGGGGGGTTTTCTCAAAACAACATCAATTTTATACAATTCTTTTGAAATACATGGATTAAAAACTCAATTGGGTGTCTCAAAAATGCCTAAAAATAACATTAAATCAAATCACATAGATTGAGGCAACTGATATGATTGTACATGTCCTTCAATCCCAGATCATTTATCCCAAAAATGTAAAGGCTTTGTTAATAACTGTTACTTTGTATAATCTGTGGAATCATTAAATGAAGAAAGTGTTAATATGTTCATCATAGACAGATAGTTAAATAATATTTTAAGCCCGCCGTTGGTTGAATCTGTGGAAGCCAATGATATCTGTCTTTAGGAGAAAGCCACTCAATAAATATAGTAAAACTCTTCTAAAAATATGCCTTTCCTTTGATTCTAGTTAAAGAGAATCACTCATTCATCCCAATATTTATTTAATTACTTCACTTTTGCAGGCTCTTCAGTTTTAATGATTTAGAGGAAAAAATAATGTATGCAATTAGCTAAGACTGTTATCAAAATGAAATTTCCCAGAGCAGTGTTATCATCACTTTAATTGGCTCAGTTCTCATGTAGCCTGCAGACAGGGAACTCTAATGTGGATTGTATTCTGAGGAAAAGTTGTAGGCTGGGGAGATGGCTTAGGAGGTAAGATCTGACAACCCAGGTTTGATAAGCAGGGCCCACATGGTAGAACAAGCAAACCACTGACTCCTGTGAGTTGTCCTCTGATGTTCGTATACATAGCATGGTACACAAATGCGTGCGCGCGCGCGCGCACGCACACACACACACACACACACACACACACACACACAAAGTAAAAAACAGCAATTATATAAGATAAGCTGTGATAACACAGAGGACACAAAAATCAAGTTTATTAAATCTATGCTTTCCTCAGGAACATTGCTCAATTTCCAAAAATATGGATGTTCTAGTTTTAGAACAATTGCTATGATAAAATAACATGACCAAAAGCAACTTGGGGAGGAAAGGGTTTAATTTTGGCTTACATGTCTGTCACTGAAGGAAGTTGGTGCAGGAACTGAAGTCAGAAACCTGAAGGCAGTATTGAACACAGGACAAATTACAAGGTAAAGATAGTTCTCCCAGCATAGCTGGCCGATCAGGTATTGTCTGTTCCTATTCCAGGGTCGCATGGAGATCAGAAAAGTTTAACATTTTGGATAAAACCCTAACAAACACTTTCAGAGAAAGTGATTTGAGTAGGTAACAACATAGTATATGTATCCAAAGTCAAGAAAAATATAGCTTCAGCCAACTCTGGACTATGCCAGATCCTGAAGCATAATATAAAAGGGAAGACAGAGTAACTCAGGACTAAAATGTTCTCTCTGGAAACTAGCATCATCCTTATTGCAGGTATCCACAGCTTGACTTTACATGGTTTCCAAGCCCATAACCCTCCCAACTTTAAACACATCACAGGTGGGCATAATATGGCTTGCATCTGTAATTTTTATTCTCAGGAGCAGGAAGATTGCTAGAAGCTGAAGACTAGAAAATACTACACATATAGCTTTTCAAAAAATATAAACAATGAGGAAAAAAGGGGGAAGGGAAAAAGGAAGAAAATAAAAGTGTAGGCTAAAGGAACTGCCCAGGAAATCCCTAAAAGCCACCTATACCTAACATTTCATGTTAGGAATTTAATAATCACTTTTAGTGGAGACATTGAAAACAGCCTGACTTCATTGTCTCAAGGAAAGCATATTTCTGTGCTTGGGAGAGTATAGCCTTAGCTGCAAAATGTATCTACAGAGTCCTTTGCAGCACAAAAAATGAAAGGTCAAAAGATTGTAGACTAGATATCACTCCTAACATGGGCAATCTTTCTTCAAGATGCTGATACTGAGAAAGCTGGAATGAAGTCTTGTGTTTTTCCTGAAAACACAGACCCTGCAATATTTTGTTTTGTGTCATCCGACACCTCATTCACTCCTCCCACAGAAGCTACATGATGGCTCAGTAAGTTGCATTTCAGAAGAATCTCTCCAAAGAATCACTCTTTAAACTATAGCTGGATTTTTCCTTTGGCTTTTAAAATCTGCTATTATATAGCAAAGCAAAACAGCTTAACAAGTCACAATTTTCTCTTCCTTAACTACCACGCACCCTTGGATATAATGGCTGCATTTCCTAAAGTTCCTCCAGCAACTTTTGTTAGATTGCATTCCAAGAGCCAATTCAGTCGATTGATTTCGGGTACTCGAGTTCTCAAACTTCAGTGTGCATCACCAGAGATCACCTGGAATGTTTCTTTCACAAAAGGAAAAAAAGGATAATCTTTAATGTTACAAAAAGTATTATTTGAACCTGTAGAGTGCCTAAGAATTTGAATATTCTATGGGATTGATTGAGATATTGTATAATTATATTATTTTTAATTGTTTACATATATGTTTGTGTATGCACAATTATATTGCTGAACACGTAAAAGCACTACCTATCCACTCTGTATACCAGGGGAACAAAGTCCTGACTTTGAAAGAGCTGCCCTCCTCACATCACCTAATCGTCCACATGGAGTCTAAGAAGAGGCATGCAGACACCAAGAAAACAATATTCACAATTATTTCTTAAAGGACCAACTTTGTACAGGTCTCACCACCTCTCAATAGCAAAAGAGGCACCCAAGCTTTTCACTCATACATTTGAGGAATATTTAAAACCAAAACTGTAGCTCTGCTATACTGGGATTTCTGAATCATACCTTACCTCAATAGGGTTGCTCCCATTTTATCCTCAAGAATTCACAGATACGTGCACATGAAAGCTGTTCATACAGCATTCTGCTCATTATTAGGGAACAAGATCTTGTCTAAGTTCACCATTATGATCCGAATACCACTCAGTTATCTCTGGAAAGGCAAAAGAGCGAGGACCAAGGTGTCATGATCGGTCTTGGTGCTTTTCTGCCTTGTGTTATTCCTGACTTAGTGTTCACCTCCACTGCTGCTCTCGTGAGAAAACATTTTCCACTGCTCAACTACTGGTGTTTATAATATTTAAGAAATGGAACTAACCCAGATGTCCATCAACAAAAGACTACATGAATAATTGTGATAGATGTAAACAGAGTGGAAGGTTATTCAGCCATGAAGAAAAATGAAATAATCACATTATCAGGAAAATTGAAGGAACTGGAAGTCATTACATTAAGTGAAATAAATCAGAAACAAGAAAAATACCACGTGTTTTCGCTCTTATGTGGAATCTTAGGTGTGAGTCATTAAATTGTATAGAGGACCATGATAAGGGAAGAAAAGACCTTTAAGGGGAGCTAGAAGGGGAAAGAGTAATGGAATGGAGGGGACATTTGAAAGCAGAAGGGGAGAAGTTGGGGGAAAAAAGAGAAGCAGCAGGAGGAAGGCTTGGGAACAGGGTGCTGGTGGGGAATGGAGTAGAGGATGGAGTGGAGGATGGAGTGGGGGATGGAGTGGGGGATGGAGTGGGGGATGGAGTTGGAGGGGAGCAGGATCAATAGTGTGTTAGAAAGTGCCTCAAAGGAGTCTGTCAGTTGTATACTAATTTCAAACACCAATAGTATATTTTTTTTTCATGACAAAAAGGAAATAGCTCAAAAATGACAACTTGGTACTCTGGCTATGGTTCTTCTTCATCTAAAGTAAATTCAAACAGTATGAACCATATTGTTTGAAAATGGAGGCCCTCTCCTGGGCACATGTAGCAGTGTCAGCTCTGCACCAGAGTCCTGTATATGTGGAGCCCTCTCCTGTTTGTGTTTGTTTAATAAGCTGCAATATACAACAGCTTGCATGGGCTCAATTTTGTGGGGTCACACCCTACAGTTCCCATTTTAAAATTGTACCACAAAAGACAGAAGATGCTAAAAGATATCGGCAAAGGAATTAATGTTGAAAATATTAATAATGCAAACATGCTTTGTAGCAAAAGAATTATAAATGTGAGTTTCACCCACATAGTACATGGTCTTTATTTTTATAAGTCCAAAAAAAGGTGAAATAATTAGATCTAATGAAAGATAAACAGGACCAAAAAGTGCAACCAAAACTATTGATCAGTTTCACTCTGTCACACTGTAAGTGTATACTATGAGATATTATTAATCAGTAATTAATTTTAAAATTAAATGTCAGGAAAAGGAAAGCCTGACTTTCCAAGTGTTTAGTCACTGATAATATGATCCTTTTCAAACCTTCTCTAGAATAATGGCAATGTCCAGAAGCCTCTCTTGAGGTTGGTTTCTTACTGAAAAGGGAATAAATGTGAGAAACATTTGTCATTTCAATAGGGATGTCTGCAATCATGCCTGAAAGTCTACACAGTGGCCAAAGGAAACACATTCCTTTCAATGCTGCTACGGCACAAGAGACACAAACACATGGCTGAGAAACTGGTAAAACAATGCTAGGGATAATATGCAGTGTGGGAAAACTGTGACACAGCTGAATGAAAAGACAGATGTTGCAAATGCATGGAGCTTAGAGTGTTTTCATACATTATAGATTTCCTTTTAATAACAAAGCACACTGGAAAGCTACATTTCTGTGAGCCTAGAGAAGAAAAGTACCAGAGGAGACAGAGTGCCAGTGCTAAATTATTTCTCATAAGAAAACAGTATTTTGGGGGGAAATTGTGTAAACAATCATTGATGGATCAGCTGCTCTGGCTGGAATAAAGAGTTCCAGAGTGAGTCCATGAGCTAGCACTGTAAGTGAATTTTCTTCACCAAATTATTCATAACTAAACAAAAACCATGCATTCTGTTGGAGGACATCAAGGACTGTGTAATTTGATAAAAATGGTGCATTTAAAGTACATTAGAATCATTGCAACACCCGCATTGAGTTTGCAAATGATCATGAAAATCTTTTTCACTACCAGAAATTCTTAAATTGTGTTTAGATAAATGACTTAATTGTTTCTCACATTCACCTGTTCCAAATTTAATATTGTGTCTGTGCATGTGACAGCAAGTGTCTATATGGATCTTCTTCCTAACTATTATTTAATCCCCCTCTCATTGTGTACACACCTTAGCATTTGAATAAGTAATAAAATTAACTATTTGCCTGAATAAACATATGTCACAGTTGCAAACAGCTCTAGAGAGTCCACCTGAGTTCTAGTCATGATCTAGCCCAGTGCATCTTTGAAAACTATAGATTTTTCTCTGTGCATCAGGTTCTCCACCTCTGAGGGAGATGACAGTAGCTATCTCACAGGAATATAGTTGCAATCTGAGGAAATAACAACATGACAAGATCAGTAAGGCTCAGTCAAGAAACATTAGTTACTTACAAGGCCATCTGATTTCACAGGCTGTAGCTGCCTTGCACAGTGCCAACTTGAACAGGTTACTGTGTTTCTCAGAATCCTTTCTTGCATATGGTGGGCACAAGGGAGTTCTGAGGACTGAGGTGTAGGCAGTTTTGGGAGATGTGCCAAACTATAGTAGAAAGTTTCTGGTGGTCTTTCAGAAAAATGATGAATGGAGAAAATAGCATATTTCTGAGGAAATATGCTGTGAGCTTTTAGGCCAGATGGAGAAAATGAATACTGGCTCTGCACAAAGACAAGAAAATTGTCATGAGGTAAAGATTTAGTAGTCTGTAGTCTGTTCATGGATTCTAACTTGTTGTTTTGTTTTGCTTTGTTTGCTGCTCTGTTTCATTACAATTAAGGGCCTGAAGATTTGGCCAGCACATTCTCTTCCTCTTTCTGTGCCAAAGGGATTCTCTTATTCACCATTGGTGTCTGAGACACTAATAACATCTCCATAACACTCCTCACAACACAATTCATTTATTCTAAAATCAGGCTGGCAGACACTCTTCAAGAGTTTCTTTCTATCTTGAGCATCTGGAGCACAATTAGAAAAGACCTCCAACGTCTAGCAAACAATTAAAACACTTGAAACAGGGTGGGCAGCTATTCATCATCCTGAAGAGGCAGGAGACACAGGTTGAATTACCTTACAGAAAATTAGATGGGAAGGGGAGATGATAATCATAAAATAAGATCTCATGAACCCCTTCCATTTTGTAGAATGCACATAAATTATATTCTAGCTCCAGAACAGACACACACACACACACACACACACACACACACACACACACACACAGAGACAAAATGGCTTTTCTTTTGAAATCATACAGGACATCCCACAACAGTGGTGCTTCAACAAAAGCATATCTTAAAGGCCCCAGGATTGAGGGGTAAGCAATGGTCTTCAGTCCTGCCACATCCAGTCAGTCATTTCTTTGCTTTTATGCAGATCTCTATAAGCAAATTGCACAAGCAGATATATCATATCAGTGTACAAATAAGAATAGAAAACACAAATTTTCCTCAAAATGATCAAAAGACTTAATTATAATACACTCACTTCATCGCTGACAAAAAGGCATCACAATTAAATATCAAATAATTTATTAGTCTTTTAAAGTTCAACAATTTATCTTACAGAACCCCTTTGAGAACAATGTGATTTATTTGTTTGGTCCAACTTTAAGGTCACTGACTACTCCTGAGAACTACATTTTCAAACCCTCTTATTAAATCTGAAATATATTGAAAATATTGGCATTTATATATTATACTAACCCTATGATCAAAAGGATAGATAACTCTCTGACTTTGGGGAAGACTTGCTGTCAGTTACTAGTTTTGAAGTTATTGCATTTTCTTTCTTAGAAACCAATGCTGTCTGTGGCTCAGAGCTGTTCAGTCCTTTCTCTTGGGTGGTTTTTCATTTCTCAGGCACCTACACCCTGAGATTCTGAAGCCATCCTTGCCACACTTGCTATGTGGGTCTGTTTTCAGTTGAGCTCCACTCAGGTACAATAACCTGAAGAGTTTGTCGTCAGAATGCTTGGCTGAATCTTCAGGAAACAACAGGAGCTAAAACTGTCTCCTGTGTCAGCAGAAGGCTTAGCTGCTCACATGCCATTCCAAGAGGCAGATTGTTAGCTCATCTCTGTATTTCAAATCTATAAGTTAGACAGTATGGTTAACTTATTAAATTAAATTAGTCCATTCGAATCAATATAAGCAAAAAGTAAATTACAAATGGGTCAGTTCATTTGTTGAATGAGAAAATAATCTAAAAGGACCTTTGTGGTCTTATTTAAATACACATATTTCACTTCTAATGAAATAGCACCAAGAACTAAACAAATGCCTAGGTACTGTTACATGTCAAGTCTGGAGGGAGTGAGATATAAAACTGACTTTACATTTTGTTTTCAGTGTGGTCCTGTGATGGTCTATACGGTCAAATTGTCAGAATCCAGAATCACCTAGGATATAAACCACTGGGTATGACTTTAGAATCATACCAGGGACTTTTAGAATCAGTTCATTGAAGTGGGAGGGCTCAGGCTATATGTAGGCAACACCATCCCATGGGCTGGTTGCTGAACTGTATAAGACTTTAAATATATACTGACTTCCAATATTTTATTTTGGCTTGTACTGTGTAGCAATAAGCAGCTCAATGTTATCCATTCTGGGCAACAGAAGCAAGATATACCTCTGTCAGACACTTGATTACAAGAATAAACAAATGATAATCTGAGCTCACAATATTGGTTAGCGTCTAGTTGACTTCCACTATAGTATCTGCCCACATTCCTCATTCCTCCTCTTTCAAGTCACTTCTCTTTTGTTTCTCTTTCTTGGCATTCTTCACCAATCTTACAAGCCTTTAGGAAGGTAATTTAGATGAAACTTAACAGGTACACATAGCACTTAGAAGAGAAGACAAATAAGGAAAGAGTCCAACCCTCTATATGTTTTATTTCAAGTTTATTGGTATCAATCATCTTCACTTTTTAGTTACCTCAGATTTTTTTTTAATTCCTTGGAAAATTAAGTTTCTATCCCAAAAGAATGATCAACCACAGCTCTCAGAACTAGAGCTAGTTAGTGCTAGAGCCATAGGCAGGCTTCTCAAAACATAATTCATTCTCTTCTCCACCTCTGTGGCACTTTGTTCAGACATTACTCAAGAACTCATGAATTCATTATTTGGTAGTGAAATGACCTTTAGTTGCTGAATACCTATAAATAAACTTTATTTTAAATAATAAACACATGTTATATGTTTTCTAATATTATTCATGCCATTCCCTACTATTTATTAGCCGCCTACTATGAAGATTTAAAATTAACTTTACTTAAGCATTGGTACTCTATGTTAGATGTCTAACATACAATAACCAAATGGTCTTTCATTAGTTACAAAGAAAAAGTGTTTAAGACCTATTAATAATAAAAGAAAAATAATATGGAAAGATATTTCAACATAGTTTTCAAAGCTATTGAACAGATAGGAGGTTTTAGTAGAATTCAAATCAGAACTAATGTTCAAACCTGGCCTCCTTTTAAAGATTAATTTTTGTCAGTGTGGTGAGTGTGTGTGTGTGTGTGTGTGTGTGTGTGTGTGTGTGTGTGTGTGTGTGTATGGAAAGGGATACCCACAACAGCCAGAGGGATTAGATTCCCTGAAGCTGGAATGATAAGAAGCTTTGTGCCACCTGCTGTGGTCCTGGGAACCAAACTCAGATTCTCTGTTAGAGCAGTTAGTTAACCACTGCACCATTGCCCAGGCCCAGGCCTGCACTCTTCCATACACAGGTATGAAGAGCAGAAGGAAGGATGGGGGAGGGGGAAGAGAGAGGAATGAAACAAAGGAGAGAAGGAAGAGGAGGGGACAAAAGGAAGGTAGGTAAAGGAGAGAGTGAGGAAAGAGAAAGGAAGGGAAGAGGGATGGAGAGAGATAGTAAGGGGCAGGAAGGGGATCACACACTCCTGGAAAGCAGAACTCAGCACAGCAGCTATGAAACACTTTGTTCTCCATAAACAGAGAGTCCATAGCTCTCCTTCTTCCCTTAACACTGGGAAGGAGAAACATGTAAGGTAGGAAACTTTAGGGACCATCAAGGTAAATGTGTGGTTTTTGGCTTCCAAATGAGTTGCCTAGGAAAGGTATCTTGATTGCATAGGGAGAGTAGACAAAAAGATACAGTTTCTTAAACTGCCAGATACCACCCTGTCTCAAAAATATCACATTTGTTATCTTCAGAGTCCACTAGGAACAGGTATCCGAGCAGACCAAACCCCAACAGCTTCAAGCTGTAACTATGAAAACAATGGAAGCACTCTTACTTGATGTCCATCTGCAGCCACGTGTCTTTTATCCAGAATCACTTCCTTAACTTGTCAAGCACTGGAAGACAGCCACGTTGTTTGTCGTTGTGCTTAAAGTGGCATGCCATCAGCAGACAAACTGATGGCCCTCTAAGTGAGCAGTATGATTCATTAATCCCTGCTTTCTATAGCACACAAAGTGAAAGATGCAATCTAGGATGCTATTAAGAAATCTTTGAAAGGACTGACTCAAAACCCCTATCCTACCACCTCATGGCCAAAATGGAGAAACCAGCCAAGCCCCCTGAGAATGTGGAAATCGTCCACATTGATCAAAGACACACACAAGCACAAACATTAAGAAACAAATGTAAAAATGTGTAAAGATGCTTTACTTAAAATGTCAGCTTTTGATCTACAAATAGCAATTACTAATCCGTTATTCACTTTAGACTCTGTCTTCTTAATATTGGTTTGCTATCCAAGTGAGGTAGAGTCCAGTCGCCTTGATGATATCTTTTTTCTTTTATATCCAATTTTATTCAAATCCAGGATTTAAGTATATTTTCTTCAACCACATTTCTAACTGTAGAGCATCAATTTTGAGCAATTAAAATAAATTTTACTTTCTACTCTATATGTTTACACTAAAGCATTATAACACATCACACAGAATAGTAAGTATTATTGAAATGGAAAAAGAAGCCACTAAAGTAAAAATCTCTCCCTTTAATACAACAGCCCTTTGAGATAGTTGAAACTGGAACTGAAATATGAGTGTACCCAGCAGTAATACAGAAAGATTAAAAATGGAGATAAATATTTCATCATAAATTACAGACTTAGAACCTGTGCATAGGTGTCTAATAAAGTAATTTGCATTAGTTTATTCAATGGTGTTTCAAAATTTTAAAAGCCAATCCACATATATTACACATCTGTCATATGAATATCCAGATGGTTATTCTTCCAATTTAAGAATAAGTAATATAAAACTCTTACAGCATTGGCTGGTTGCTCCCTGAGCTTTTCACTTCCTTCTCCTAGCTATCATGTTACTATTTGTACAAAATAAAATTTACCTACAGATTTTTGTGGGGAATTGGCACATAGGGTGTGTAAGAATATTTGGGTACAAGAAGACAAATACAATTTATATTAAAACAGAAATACATATTTTATCCATATTTATAGATATATATTTATATATTGTGTAGGAGAAAGGGTTCTGTATTTACATTCACATATGAAACTGTTCATTTGCTTAAAAGTCCATATGTGGAATTCAGTACGTTCTTTTTTATCTCTTTTTTTTTTTGTTTGTTTTTTTGCTTCTTTTATTTTTGAGGCTGTCTTAGTTAGGTTTTTATTGCTGTGAAGAGACACCATGGCCACATTAATAAAGAAAAACATTAAACTAGGGTGGCTTGCTTACGGTTTCAGAGGTTCAGTTTATTATCATCATGTCAGGGAGCATGGCGGCTTGCAGAAAGATGTGATGCTGGAGGAGCTGAGAGTCCTACACCTTGACTCAGAGGCAACAGGAAGTTGACTGACAGTCACACTGAGGGAAGCTGACCCCACAAAGGGCCCTCAAAGCCTACCCCCATGGTGATATACTTCCTCCAACAAGGCCACACCTCCTAATAATGCTAATGCCTTTGGGGGACATTTTCTTTCAAACCACCACAGAAAATATAACATAAATACATTATCTCCCCCTTTGCTTTACTCCCTGCAAACCCTCCCATATATCGCTTTTTGCTGACTTTCAAATTCATGGCCTCTCTGTTCATTAATTGTTGTTATATGAATATATGTATATGTTTTATATATATACGTTTTATATGTGCAACATATATGTTGATACATACAACCTTTCCAGTCTGTATAATATCTCCTATGTGTGTTTTCAGGGCTTATCATTTTATATTGGATAATGATTTGGTGTGCTCTTCCCTGCAAAGACTATTTCTCTGTTACTAGCATTCCATAACTGCCTGTAGTTCTTTGTGTTCTCTCTACACTCCTACTTCCCTGTCTTCTGCAGTTATTCTGAGATATGTACTCACATGAAGATTTGGAGCCAGGAGCTTTAGATGAAAGAAAACATGCAATGTTTGTCTTTCTGGGTCTGGGTTATCTCACTCAATATAATCTTTTTTAGTTCCATCCATTTAGCTACAAAGTTCATGATTTCATGGTTCTTTGCAGCTGAATAATATTCCGTTGTGCATATGGGCCATATTTTTATTATCTATTCATTACTTGTAGGACATTTAGGTTGTTTCCATGTCCTACATATTTTGAATAGAACATCCACAAACATGGCTGAGCACATACGTGTCTGTAGAATAGCTAGGTAATATGGTGGATTTATTTTTAGCTTATTGAAAGTTGACTGATGTCCATGGTGTCAGCCTCAGTTTGTAATCCCATCAACAGTGAATGATGGTTTGCATTTCCCCACTTCCCATCCAGCATGTGTGGTCATTTGTTCCATTGACCTTCACCATTCTGACTTGGGTAACATGAAATCTCAAAGTTATTTTGATTTGCATTTTCCTAATTGCTAAGGACAGTGAATATATTTGAAGATAATTATTAGTCATTTTACTTCTTGTTTTGAGAACTCTCTATTCAGGTCCAAGGCCCATTTTCTAAATGGGTCAGTGTTTTTTGTTTGTTTGTTCTGTTTTCTTTTGAGTCTTTTTTTTTTTTTTTTTTTTTTTTTTTTTAGTTCATTATATATTCTTGATACTAATCCTCTCTCAGATATATCCTGGAAAAGATTCTCCCCATTATGTGGACTTCCCTTTCACTAGGGTAATTGTTTCTTTAGCTCTGCAAAAGCTTTTTAGTTTTATGAGTTCTTGCTTGTAATTGCTGACCTGAACTCTTTGGCAAATGGAGTCCTGATCTGGAAGTCCTTTCCAATAAATAGATCTTCATCATGCAGGGCAGTGCCTATGTTTTCTTCTAGTGGTTTCAGTTTTTCAGATTTCACATTTAGGTTTTGATCCAGTTGGAGCTAGTTTTTGTACAAGGTAACTGATGCATGTCTGGCTTCATTATTCTGCATGTCGAAATCCAGTTTTCATAGCAAGGTTCATGGAAGTTGTTCTCTTTTTTCCTAGAGTATACTTTTGTCATCTTTGTCAAGTATTAAGTGGGTAAAATTATGGATAATCAAGTTTGGGACCACAATGATTTCGTTCCATTGGTCTACATGTCCATTTTTATTCTAGTACCATATTGTTGCTATTACTACAGTTGTGTAATATATCTTAAGATCTAAAATTATAACAACCCTCTAGTATTGCTCATTTTGCTCATAATTCTTGTAGTTCTCTTGGATCTTTGGTGGTTCCATATGAATTTTAGGATAGTTTATTTTTTTCTATTTCTGTGAAGGATGGTATGATGATTTTTATTGGAATTGCATTTACTCTAGATATGTTTTAGTATAATGATCATTTTCACAATATTAATTCTACCAATCCATGGGTATGTAATGGATTTTCCATTTTCAAGCATTTTTCTTCAGAATTTTAAAGTTTTATTATAGATGGCCTTCACTCCTTGATTAGGTTTATTTCTAGATATGTTGTTTTATTTGTAGATATTATGAATGGCTGTTTGTTCATGATTTCCTTTTCTATGTGTTTCTGGTTAGTATTTTTTAAAAAAATCTATTGATTTATGAAAATTGATTCTGTATCCCTCCACATTGCTTAATTTGCTTATTAATTTTAGAAATTTTTTGGTAGAATCTTTTGAATCTGTAATGAATAATATCATTATTAGTTTGATTTCTTTTTTCTCTTTATGTCCATTTAATTTCCTTCTCTCCATATTGTTTTAGCTATATGCTTTGAGCACAGTATTACAGAGAAGTCAGGGTAGTGGGCATCACTGTCTTGTTTCTGGCTTCAGCTGCATTGCTTCAAGCTGTTATACATTTAGGATGATGTTTGCTGTGGGTTCCTCACATAAAGCTTTCTAAATATTGAATTTTATTTACTTTATTCCTACATTACCTAGGACTTTTATCACAAAGGCATGTTGTATTTTGTCAAAACTTTTTCTGAATCTATTGAGATCATGATGTGATTTTTGTCTTTATTCCATTTATGTATTTTTATACATTTATTGATTTCAGAATGTTAAATAATCTCTGCATTATAGAGATAAAGAGAACTTGCTCATGGAGGATAATCTCTTTTATGTATGCCTGTTTTCTGTTTGTAAGTATTTCATTAAGTATTTTTGAGTCCATATTTATTGGCCTATAGTTTTCTTTCTATTGATAGCTGGTATGATTAGATATGTATAAAACAAATAAATTCCAAACAAGGGTTTGCTATGATTTTGAAGTACAGAAAGCTAAAAGCCCTCTAGAAGCCCACCAACAAAGCACATATAGATAAATCAGTGCCTCATAAAACAGGTCATCCTAAGCCTAAGACATTAGACTGTCAAAAGTGGAGCATTATTTTAATATAGAGGGCTGAATTTTCTTTATTTCTTTCTTCTTGTTTTCAACCTAAGAACTATTAATATATCATTCTGATAAATGATGATTTCAGACTGTAGAACCATTAACAAGATCCTCTTTGGTTTCATTACATCAAAACAACTTATCTTACCTTGATTTCTAAAGCAATTAATCCTTAAATTGTCCTACTGCCAAGGAAAATGTACTGCTTATGAGGAGAAATATGTATTTCCTTAAAGTAGGGTGGCTATAGAAAACTGCTGCCCAGCTGCATTTCTGAATGCTGAGTTTCACATTGAATTACTTAAGTGATTTGAATCTACAGAGCACTGAAAAAAAAATGCCTTTTAGGATAAATGGGATGTTTGTCAGCAAAAACTCACATACAGCAGCTTAGTGCTCTTTCCATGGGAATTCTGAATATGTTAAAGTTTTTAGAAAAAAACTATCTTACATCAACAGCTTGGCATCTTCTAATTTGTACCAATTAGCTAGTTTTAATTCATAAAATTTTCATATTTATATTGATGCCATTTTTCTAACAGAATAAACTATATGAGCACATACCATTATTATCAAAAATCAAACAGTAAAATATCTGAATAAATATATAAATACATTCATAGCAATATTTTTATTTAATTAAAGGTTTAAAGTAAAATATAACTGTAAGATTGTAAATCATTATGTTTCAGGATCATACAAGTACAAAACAATATGCCACCTGCACATGTATAAGCTTTCTATTGACTCACAGTACACATGCACCATTGTTAACTTTTTATTAATTGTACAAAATAGTGGTCTTCGATGTGTACAACACACTTTGGTCAGATTCACCTTCATTCCCTTCTGCCCCCTCTTTTCCTTCCTTTAAATTATACTCCTTTACAATCTGTTCTTTATTTTATGGTTTTTATTTTGTTCTATTTTATTTTTTGAGACAAGTTCTCACTATATAGCCATGGTTGGCCTGGATATCTTTACGTCAACAAAGAACTGCCTGCATCTACCTCCTGAGTGCTATAACTAAAGATTAAAGGTGTGTGCTATTGTGCTAGACAACTTTATGATTTTTAAATATTTACAGTAGTTTATAAACCAATTGGATAGAAAATGGTTATAAATTTTTCTATGCCTGATAAAGTAACAGTATTAAAAATATGGAGGCTGTCATACAATCTGCTTCAGATCCTCCTAGTGTGTATTACAGGTGCATCAGTTATTCTTTGTATTGCTCTGATAAAATACCCTACAAAAACAAACTAGGGAATAAAGGGTTTATTTTAATCCACAATTCAGTGGAAGCCCATCATAGAGGCGCAGTCCGTGTAACTGAAGCTTTCAGAAGATGGTCACATTCCCTCTGCAGACAGAAGCAGAGAGGTCAGTCTTGCTGCTCAGATAAATTTCTATGTCTTACGCAGTCTGGGACTACAATCCACGAGAGGGTGCCCACATATAGGGTAGATCTTCCATGTCAATGAACTCAGTCTAGGAACTTCCTGCAGACACACCCAGATTCTAAATTACATCAGGGTGATAAACAAGTCCAACTATTGCAATGTTTTATCAGAGTTTACCAGGCCTGAAAGTTCCATTTTACACGCAGCATTTAACTCCATTTTGAGTTCATACAGAGTCTGACTCAGTGCCTTGTTGGGCATGTAAACAAAACCATTTATTCATCACCTACTAGCCATGGCCTCATAAATAATGTATTCCTAAAGGTAAAATTGGTGTCACTCTACAAATTATCAAAGTACATTAACACTGTAAAAGCACATGGAAGTATTAAAGTCATATCAGGAAAACCAGGCCTGAGAATTTGTTAAACACACACACTGAGGAAAGGTTACAACTCCCTCACCTGGACCCTTAATGAGGAAAATAACCAATATTGTTGTTGATTGTTTTCACTCTTTTGGGGGGCCTGCCACGTAGCTCCCAAATAAATCACACACAAAAGCTTACTCTTAATTATAAATGCCTGGCCTTTACTTGCCTTGTTTCTTGCCAGCTTTTCTTAACTTAAATTATTCCATCTACCTTTTGCCTCTGGGCTTTTTTTTCTTACTTCTGTGTATCTTACTCCATGGCTGGCTGGGTGGCTGCTGGTCCCTAGCATCCTCCTCTCCTTGTTCTCTTGCTCTTTCTTCTTTTCATACCATAATTCTCCTTTTATTTATTTTCTGTGCCTTCCAGCCCTGCCTATCCTTTCCCCTGCCTTGCTATTGGCCATTCAGCTCTTCATTAGTCCATCAGGTGTTTTAGACAGGCACAGTAACACATCTTCACAGAGTTAAACAAATGCAACATAAACAAATATAACACATCTTTGCATCATTAAACAAATGTTCCAGAGCATACACAAATGTAACACAACTTAAAATAATATTCTACAACACAACACTGCAATGGCAATGGCCCCATTGACCTGTCACCAACTCCTCATCATTTCAGGGGCTTCAACTAGGCTCAGTATCCATTGCTGACTTTGCCTCTGTGAAATACCAACTGTCCTTCTTCTTGCTTTTCTACTTGGACCTGCTGTCCGTTCATCATCCTGTTTGCCAAGCTGGATCATTTCTGAGTTTCACCTGTGCAGCATCTAAAGTCTGCCCTTAGCTCCTTACCTATACAGCATCCACAGTCTTCACTTAGCTCCTCACTTGTACAGAATCCACAGTCTGCTGCTATCTCCTTACCTGTACAGCATCCAATCTGCCTTAGCTTGTCACCTGTACAGCATCCACCATTTTGCCTGTAGTTCTTTGCCTCTACAGCATCCACAATCTGCCTTAGCTCCTCACCTGTATAACATCTGCAGTTCTACCCTTAGCTCCTCACCTGTACAGCATCCACTGTCAGCCCTTAGCTCCTCTAGGCTCACCTCTGACCCTGTTGTTTGACTTTGCAGTAAGGCTTCCTGATCTGATTCCCTCAGACATTCCTTTGCAGAAGCTCCCTGCTTGCCTCAAGTTAGGCCTTGTCATAGTTAGTTTTTGTTGTCAATTTGACACACAGCTAGAGTCATCTGGGGAGAGGGAACCTAAATGGAGCAATTGCCTAGAGCAGATTGCCTCGTGGCCATGACTGTGAGACAGTTTCTTAGTTACTAATGATACAGAATGGCTCAGCTCACTGTGGGCAGTGCCCATCCCTGGGCAGGTATATAATAAAGGATGCTAAGCAAGCTAGGAGGAGCAAGCCAATATGAAGCATTACTACTTTGTCTATGCTTCAGTTCCTCCTCCAGATTTCTGATTTGGCTTCCCCTAACTGATGGACGGTATCTTGTAAGACAATATAAACTCTTTTCTCTCCAAGTTGCATCTTGATGCTTATCACAGTAACAGAAAACAAACTACAAGAGGCCTCTTTGAAACTCCTTGAACTCTGGTGTGATCTCTTTAGACCGATAGATTGCTCAATAGATAGATATTGATAGATAGATAGATAATGGATAGGTAGGTAGATAGATGACTGATAGATGATAGATAGATAGATAGATAGATAGATAGATAGATAGAAGTCACTGTGGTTGTGTAATATGTGACCTGAGAGTTAGTATTGGTAATTTAAATTGAAATAAAAGAACCAATATTTGGCAACTATCAAGGGAAAATGTGACTGCTTGGCAAATTGCAGCCATTGAAACTGATGCAGCTGTCTATAAGTCATTTCTGTTCCTGTAAGTAACTCTTTACCTATAATCCCATAGGTAACCCCAAAATAGCTCATTGGTTCATGGAACTGGACTTTGGTATTATCTGTACTTTGCTCTATTGTGGGTTCCTTATCCAGGGTGTGTAAAAGTGCGTTATTTCTCTCCAGGAAAAGTTTTGTCACACATCACAATTAGCTCACAAACAGGGACACAAAAGAACCAAAGATGAGTATGAAGAAGTGACTGCATAATCCTGGTTATGGTTATCAAGGCATGCAACTGAGGCTGAGAAGCCTGAGGTGGTGGTGGGAACATCCACAGAAGAAATTCTAATTCAGCTGTCCTTTGCCCATATGGTGTGTGTTCATGTCCTTTGTGCTATGACAGTGGTTGCATGGTTCTTGCTATGGGTAGTGAGATGTATAACTATGACAGCTACCAGGATTAGGAATGTCTGCAGAAGAAAGTCCATGATGGCAATCTTCATCTTCATGATATGGGGTGACATGCCTGCTTGATGAGTGGGATTCCTCATGTGAATATGAAGATGCTATGAAAACAGTTAAAGATTTAGAGGAAATTTTACAGTCTTTGAGAATGGTGCACAAGGATTGAGATTGTCAGCAAGCAGCAACTAGGGTTACCAGTCCTCTGTTGTGGATAAAAATGTGTCTCAGGCTGAGATGCCGGCTAAGCAGGAACTTGTTTATGTAAAACAATTGATAGAAAGCCAAATTGTGTGCTAACAAGCTTCTGGTCTGGGAAGACGGTGTTACTGACAAAATCCTACAGCAACCTGTGCTTGTAAATGTGAAGAAGTTACAGTCACTAAGGAGACTCTTGGGATATGGGCAGAATTTCATAACCCACCTTTACTAAGTGGCCTATTTCCCATATGCATTCACAGATTGTTATATGGGATTGGGTCAGAAAGGCTCAAGAGGCTTCCAAGCTGGCTAAATTTCGTGCATGACAGGCTCAGCAGCTGTGTGTCCCACCACGCCAGTGTCCCTTCCTGTTAGAAGTCACCAAGAGTTCAGAAGGTCATAGCCAGGGGCAAATGGCAAAAGCAACCCGAGAAAATGGTTCCTAAAGGGCTTTCGTCTCAATCATGGAAAGGAGCAGAAGCTAGGTACACAACACTAGAACAGCCACTGTAGGAGGTATATAAAGCACTGCAGAAGGTCGAAGCCATAACTGGCTCTATCTCAGTGACTACAAAAACAACTGCCCTCCTGGCCAGACTGCTTTCTGAAGTGGTACAGAATCCAGCTCCACAAAAGTGGTGTGCATATGTAAGCAGGGAGACAAGATGTGTGCAAGCCCAGCACCAATGCCAGGCTGTCCTAGGACCAGTGTCCTTTAAAGCCACTGAGCATCCCCTAGTAATTGAAGCAGCAGCTAAAAAGTTTAAATCCAAAAGGTATCCTACATGGGTAGAAAAGTACATTCCCAGAAGTCATAAGGTTATTGAATGTAAATCCCAGAGGTAGGTTACCTCTGAGTTCTTAGTCAGAGAAGTCCCTGAGGCCCCAAAGATCATAATGGATATTGGTACTGCTGTGAGTTGTGTGCCAGAATTAGAAGATGAGAAGAACCTAAGGCTGAAGATGCATGCTTTGTTACCTGCTGGTTGGCTTTCATAGTTCCAGAAGGGGCCATGCAGGCTGCTGGTGGAGAACTGTTACCAACATTTGTGTTTGGGTGTGGATCCAGTGTGTTGAAATACCAGCATGGTAAGCAAGTTGTGAGTCCCTGTGCGGTAACAGCTTGGCTATTGTAGGTAAGATGAACAGCCATCCAATTGGATTTAATGCCCCATTACTCAAAATGGAGTTTAAGCCTAGTATGTAAAACAGAACAAGAACCTATGGCTGGTGAAGTCATAGTTCCCAATGGGGAAGCAACTTCTTTGTTTTTTCTAGATGGATTTTATATGACTGTAAAACTACCTTCTAAACATGTATGCTTATGCCTATAGATCACTGTTGTTATCAACTTCATCTCTCAACTGCTGATAAAATGCCAGAGAAGAAGCAACTGTTACTGTGGCATGGTGGCCTATTTCTTAGCCATAAGTAAACATCTATCGTCACCCTTCCCAAGACTCAGAAATGTTTGCAGAAGAGGTGGCATAAAGAATGTGAGAATTGGAGGAAGGAGCAGGGTGTTGTATAGTTTTCCTCTGAGATTGAAACATTCCATCCTGCAAGAAAGTTCCTTAAGCAGAAAGGTAAACAACTCAAAATAGTTTCCGGAAGTTAGTGAAACTGACCAGATTCACTAGGTCTCTCCCTGCCAGAGGAAGTAATAAAAACCCCCTCATGTGGAGCAAAGCCAACCTACAACGAAGATTCTCAGAGTCTTTTAAGAATATGCCCCAAAGTGGTATAGCTGGATCATGTTGTATATCTATTTCTAGCTCTGGGACTGACTTCCATAGTGGCTACACCAGTTTGCATTCTCACTAACAGTGAATTTGTGTTTCCCTTCCCCACATCCATGCCAGCATTTATCTCCCTCTCTCAGCTTTCCTCAGTTGTCTTTAGTTCATGACGTAGGTCTCAGGCCTCATGGTCCTTTCTACTTTGGCCTGTCTGTTGTTGCCATCACAGCCTTTCCTCCCAGTGTTCAGGGATCACTTCAAAAGAGGTGGTGGAAAGAATGCAAGAGTTAGAGGCTACGAATGACTACAAGGAAAGAGTACCTTCTGGTCATAGAAGAGCAACTGCACCTATGAATTCACATGTACAAAATCTGTGAAAATTCAAGCTAGAACAAACCCTACCATGGTGAGGGGAGGTGAGCATGAATTCCCCCTTCTAGCCAAGGAGTTAGATAGCTAGATCTGCTGCTGGGGAGAAGGGGAGGTAGTTTTCTTTAGGGATTCTGCTCCTCATAGGTCAGTCATGCTCCAGTGCAAGACCACTCACTTTAGAATACATGAGTACAAAAACTGGACTTGATAGATTTGGAAAAAAAGAAAGAAAGAAAGAAAGAAAGAAAGAAAGAAAGAAAGCAAGCAGACATGATGTTGAGAGTTTAGTGAAGTGGTCAATCTGATCTGATTCAGAGGAGGGCTGAGGATATGATCAGAACATATGATGTGAAATTCTCAAATAAATAATGAACTAAAACAAGAAAAAACTAAGCACCAAGGGAAAAAAAGTAACCCAGTTAAAACTTTCCCCATGTAACTTGTTCTAAGTTTCATGGGGAGGAAAGTTTTCTTTCAGCGTACACTTTCAGGTAACAGCCCCATCACTGAGGGAACCATGGCAGAACCATGAGTCAGGAATTGAAGTAGTGACCACAGAGAAAGCTTGCTATTGGGTTTCTTTCCATGGCTTTCTCAGCTTGCTTTCTTTCCTTCCTTCCTTCCTTCCTTCCTTCCTTCCTTCCTTCCTTCCTTCTTTACTTACTTACTTACCTACTTTCTTATTTTGATAGATAACTCAGGACTACCTGCCCAGGAATGGCACCAACCACAGTGGGCTGAGCTCTCACGTCCTATACCATTTATTAACCAAGAAAATACCTCCACAAAATTACCTAAAAGACAAACTGATGGAGGCAATTCCTCTGTTGAGGATTCTTCTCAGGCAGTTTGTGTCAAGTTGGCAAAAATGAACCAGCAAAGAACTAATTGGGGAGTTATCAAGAAATACAAATAGCTGAGAAATGTTCATAAAACTTGCTCAACATCCTTATCCATCAGTGAAATATAAATCAAAACCATGTTGGCTTTGTTTCATGGGCCCTTTAGTTTAATCAAGACCATCCATGTGACCACTAAATTGGAACTAATCATTACTACTTGGTGGAGTCACCAGGATGTACATGACTGAAGGCAATGATTCCCCTCTTCCTATATTTATGAGTAGGAAATAATTGAACAGCAAAGGGCAGAGCCTTTTGCGTCCTTTGTCATTCAATACCTATTGGCAGGCCCTAGTCTTGTATTTCTATTTTTAAATAAATTTATCTATCTATCTATTTATTTATTTTACATCCCAGCAATTTCCCCTCCCTCCTCTATTCCCAGCTTCCAGTCCCCCACTCCATCCCTCCTCTGGTCCCACCTCCAATCTACTCCTCCTCTATTTCTGTTTAGGAAAGTGCAAGTCTCCCATAAGTATTAACAAAACATGGTATATAATTTGCAGTAAGACCAAGCACCTCCCCGTGTATTAAATCTGTGTAAGGCAACACAGTATGAGGAATAGGGTCCCAAAAGCCAACAAAAGTCAGAGACAGACACTGCTCTCACTGTTAGGAGTTCCACAAGAGGACCAAGCTACACAACTGTAACATATGCAGAGTACCCAGGTTAGTCTCTTTCAGGCTCCCTGGTTGGCAATTCAGTCTCTATGGAACCTATGAGCCCAGGTTACTTGATTCTTTGAGTTTTCTTGTGGTATCCTTGACCCTTTTGACTCCTACAATCCTTTGTTGCCCATAATCTACAGAATTCCCTGAGATCTGCCTAATGTTTGTCTGTGGGTCTGCATCTGTTTACATCAGTTGATGGATGAAACCTGTCTGATGACAACTGGGCTAGGCTCCAATCTATGAGTATAGCAGAGTATCTTAGGCATCATTATATTGACATTTTTTTTCCTCCAGTCATATTTGGTTCTATCCTAGGTCTCTTAGTCATCCAGCTTGTGGGTCCTGGTGCTCCAGGCAGTGTCAGGTGGGTTTATTCTCCTGGCATGGGTTTTAGACTAGATTGATCATTGGTTGCCTACTCCTTCACTCTAGGCCACCATTACCCCAGCATATCCCATAGGCAGGACAGGTTGTAGGTCAAAGTTATGTGGCTGGGTTGATTTCAGACTCCCCCCACTGTAAGTCTTGCCTGGTCACAGGAGATGGCCAGTTCAGGCTACACATCCACTATTGCTAGGAGTTTAAGCGGTCTTTTAAGAGCAATAAAAGCAACAGCCCCATGACTCCTTAACTCCTATCCCCTGCCTCATTGTATTTTAGCTTTGGGCTCTTTGTATGTAGTCTGTTTTTGCTATTTTATTGTTTTTTAAGGCATTATCCTTAAATAGTTCAGTGTGTCTGGTTTGAAGTTTCAAATAAAATGTCTATGTTGCATATACCAAGAAAAACAATTCAGTAATGTACAGTATACCTTACAAAGGCTGTATTAATCAAATCTTTTTTGTTATGTCTACAATAGACACAGCCAAATTTGCATTTCAATGCTAACAATTATTAGACATCTACTGTGTTGCATCATTGGTATCCAATATTCCCTGAACTCTATTTCCTATATTCATTCACATTTTTAGCACTCTAATTCCATTCAAATTCACACTTTAATATTTTCTTCTAAACTACCATGGATGATACAGATGTCGCTCAAAGTTAAGAGTGCTGGCAGAGAATGGGTAAGGTTCTAGGTTCAATTACCACTATCAGGAAAATAAATGAGCTATCATGAATATTCCTTGTGTTTAAAATAGTGTATAAATACAAGCAAATGATTGTGTCAACTTAAAAAGTTGAAATTGCAAATCTAATAGTATAAAATTATTATAAATGTGCACCTCAGTGACTATTCCATTATAAAGTTAATAGACTACATAGTTCTTGATCTAGTCATATGCTTTTACATTTATGGTCTCCTTCTTATGTTATAGAAAGCAATTGTGATCTTTTGATTTCCATATCTAATGAACTAAGGATTTGGATTTAATTCATGTATCTCCAAAGGCTGTGTACGGAAATTCTCACTGGCTATCATGTTCAGACAAAATTCTTCATAAAATATTTGCTATCTCTCAATACACACACCCAAATTAAAAAAGTTAGAAATTTTATTTTGAGCTAAAAGTTGAATAGATCTCCAAAAGCAGCTATCTTTTGTCAATACTGAACCTATCAGTAATGATTTCCTTGGTTATATTTATTTCTTTGTGGGAGCAGTTAGATTTCCTCTGCCTGTATTTTATGTTATTTTGTTTTTCTTTTTCTTTTCTTGTATTTGGTTCTGTTTCTGGCATTTACTTCGATGTTATGCAAATAGATTTAGAAACATCTTCCTCAGGCTCCAAGTCTATTTCTGTTTTTATAGAAATATCTCGAGGAAGAATGAGAAGGTTTGGAAAAAATTCTCCCCCAAGTGCAGGTAGATGTCCTAATAGCAATTGAAAATGACACTGTCCTTTCATTTTGTTGACATTTAAAGTACTGTATTTAAAGACTGTATCACCCCAAAGGTTTCTAACTCTTGGGTTTATGGGTCTTCAATAAGAAGAGGTTTTCATATTATTTAGACCAACAAAAACAGCACTATCCCATATAGAACCAGGCTGCACAAAACTCATTCAGCTTCAAAGGCACAATAAATGGAGGATATTTTAATATTTAATATTCCAAACAATGTGTTCATCCTAAACTTACAGCATTCATTTTTATAGTTGCTAGCCTAGCACTCCTTTTTACAGCTCACAGTGCTGTGAGTACACATTCCCAGGAGAGCTGCCCAGTCACTGATGTCAAATGTACCAGGGCTGTTGATTCTTATTGCCTGCAGAAAATGTGCTGGCTCTTGTGTGAGTTCTTAGACTTGACTGAGGAAAACCATTGGGGGAAGTAGTAAGAAATGGGGGATTGAAGAGTGATAACTAACTAACTAAATAAATCCCTATGTTTTAATCACTGTTTTCTTTCTGTGAAGAGACACAATGACCAAGGCAGTCCTTATAAAAGAAAACATTTAATGGTGGAATTTATTAACAGATTCAGAAACTTAGACCATTATCATCATGATGTGGAGCATGGCAGCACAAAGCAGGCATGGTGCATGAGAGTTCTACATCCTGATACAGAGCCTGGGCCTGGCAAGGGCTTTTTAAACCTCAAAATGCTTCACCAGTGACACACTTTCTCCAAACAGGCCATATCTCCTCATGCTTCTAGTCCTATCAAAGTGTTCCACTAACTGGCAATCAATCTACCACAAGACCCAATGATACCACTCTTGGGCATATACCCAAGGTATGCTCAATCATACCACAGGAATTAAACTTCTTAATCATGAGGCTGAGTATATAGAGGCTTAGACAGCTTCCACAAACCCAAAGTCACAGGCATACAAGCTAGCCAATCATGTTATGTCATATTGAAATTAGAGAAAAAGGCAACTCACTGATTTTTTTCAAGAAAAACTAAGTATTTCTATCTTTATGATAATGGAAGTATCAGGGTATAATTAACATTTTACCCCAAGTACTGCTGTAGAGTTATAAGTCATCATATTACTGTATTAAAGCTCCTTGAGATTAAAATGAAAAGAAGCTGTATTCCCATGGAGAGAAGACTTAATAATGTGGAGCACTTGAGACCTGCATCACAAATATCTCCAGGAAAAAACAAGAGCATACAACATTAAATACTGGCCTAGGAAATATCTGAAAATGAAATTCCTGTTGTAGGATAAATGATAATGAAATTTCATTATAATTAAAATGTTCATCTCTGTGTAATATCTTGATTTCAGCATTCTGAGCTTATTAATTCTGATATTCATTTCTCTCTATAGTAGAAATGTTAATTTCTGTGTAAAACTCTCATCATCTCTAACAAAAATTAAATAGAAAGGAATGGGAAGTAGAAGGTTTCTTGTTGTGACAAACTGTTTTCCAAAATGAGAATCAACTCCCATGTGTCAACCTCGTAATGGGATGACATGTAATGTTAATTTTCAAAAGGGTGAAGTATGAGAAATCTTCAGTCATAGGAAGTTTTCCCTGGGTTGATTCACTGAAGAATATGCATGAAAAACGAAAGCTCAAAATATGAAAATGAAGTAATAAATGAACAGTGTTATATTATGGAAAACATTAGCACCATGAAAACTGAAAATTTGTGATGAGAATCCAATACTGTATCAAATTTAATAAAGCAAGAAATCACCTCAACTTAACAACAAAGAAATCACATGCATGATGAGTTAAATATAGATATATAGATACTACTGTTCAGCTACTTAAGACAACAACTTGTAGGAAGGTATGAAACATATTCCAAGTTTTCTATTGACAAGAATAATAAATATATTTAGTTTGTTATGCAGCCTCTCTCTTCTAGACAGTGTGGAGAACACATTTACATAGTTCCATGGCAGAAAGGCTATTGAGTGTTCATTTAGCACACACTAAGAAGGCATAAAAACTAGAATGATTTTATGGGTAGCAAATAATTCATCTCTAAAGGATAGAACCCCCTGAACACTTCATCCACGCCTGACAGTTGACTGGCCCACTTTTTTGAAGACCCAGCACAGTCATCCATAACTACTGTAAGTGCTCTTTGTAGATCACAATGGCCATGTCTTGCTCAGGATAGATTCGGGGAAAGGAAGACACTTTTCTTTCTCATATACCCAATTAAATGATCCTACCAGGATCCAGTGAACAGCTCCAAACCAGTCATCACATAGATGCCCTGGCTAAACTAAATGAATAAAAAACAAAACCAAAGCCATGAATCTGAGAAAGAGACTGGTAGTGATGGTATGCAGTTGACAGGGTTGGGAGGGAGATAACAGAGGGTGTGATAATCAGAATATATCATGTACATGAATGGAATTGCCAAATAATGAAATAGACCTCCCTTAAGTTAGAGATACCTCAAGTTCTTTTTGTTTAAAACAAGACTCATCCCATGCCTCCTGATCCTGTGTCTCCCCCATCTTCACCCTCTGACCAATGCCACAGCAGTGCATCTGGAGGTCAAACTAATAGCCTTGCCCTAGGCTCAGACTCCCTTTCTTGCCTGAATATCCTACACCATCCATCAATAAACCCTAAGTGCTTATGCCTTAAATATTTCTCAATACCTTCCTCCATGCTGCATCCCTAGCACCTAGAGTTCATCAGCTCTGCCATTGTCCGGTGGCTTCTTAACAGCCTGTTTCCCAACAGAATAGCCCCAGAGAGTCTGCTTTATTCTCCCTGCTGTTCTAAGTGTTTCTGCAGTAAAAAAGGTTGTTTCAGTTAGGTCAGAATTTACCACATACCAGACTTGCCATGATCTGGCCCTACTTTCTCCAATTTTCATCTCTTCTCCCTCACAGTGACCACTACTTCAGAGTTTAGTTTTTTACCCTGTTCATGGTCTTCATATTCATCCTTGCTTTCTGTAACTCTCCTTGGAAATTTGCAATAATCTCTTCTCAAATTTCTTTCTGTGATTCACAGACACACATAATGTCCCAGGAAGCCTGAAACACCATGTTTTCACTTCAAAGTTGAACCAAGATTCTCACCAGTGAACAGGCTATAGCAATTATTGCAAATACATAGGTATCCAGGAGACTCCAATGAAATAAGAATAGGCATTTTGCTTTGAAGGTGGTTCTTTTGTTTCTGCCACAGACAAGGGTTCTGTGATACAGGGAAGTTGAAGTGCTTAAAAGCTACTACTTGCTACTAGACATGCTTAGTTTCTGAAATATTTCTGTTTTATATCACAGTTTATTGTCATTAAATTAAAAATCATTTATTATTCACAAATATTAAACAGGAACATTTTTAGGAATATCCCAAAGACAAAAATATTCCAGAAAATATCATTTAATGTGTTTACTGAGAGGTCTGGTTATCACGTTTACATAGGTTCCTCAGCTTCCTGTCTGCATTTCTTTTTTTTCCCCCAAAGGTATGTCCCAAATCCTTGTCTCATGATAGTAAATAAATAACATAAAAATGTAGTAAGCAAATTGTTTTAATCCTACCTACATGGTCCTGACATATTCCAATAGGGACATCTGAAATTTCCTCATAAATATTCTGATGTGGCTTTATTTATAGAGGTGTTCCCTATAAATACAGAGGAAGTGGGATACTGAGGAAGTGGGTATTCCCATATGCCATTTCTAACAGTCCTTACATGCTGATAAACTCAAAGTAAGTTACAAATATCGTAAGTGAAAATAATTCAGCACAGTTGGCCACATGGTGCTATGCAGGGCATCAGGCATCAACTCCTCCCAGTCCCTAATGCCCAAAGTTGGTGCTGGAATCTCTCCCAATCCTTCTGGGAAGTGGTGAAACATGACTTTAATGCTCCACCATGCATGCAGAAGCAGGCAGATTTCTGTGAGTTTGAGGCCAGCCTGGTTTACAGAGTGAGGTCTAGGACAGCTAGAGCTCAGTAGTAAAAACCCTGTCTTGGAAAACAAACAAATAAACAAACAAAAAAGGGTCTCTCCTCGACCTCCAATGCACTACTATTCTTATAAGATACATTTACATTTGAGCTCTTAACTTTTGTCTATTCTCTGTTGACTTCTGGACACACCTCTTCATTTATAATAGACTTAACTGCTTAGGTATGAAGTTGCTCAACTTTACTTAATCATACTCTGTGAGTTACATGTGTCTTAAGCATTCTCCATTTCACATAAAATTAGAATATTTGTAAAAATACTCTTTTTAAAATAGGTTTGGGTGTGTGTGCATGTGTGTGAGTGCATATACATGCCACAATATATACTTGTAGATCTGTGGTACAACTTTTAGGAGTCAGTCCTCACTTTCTAGCATGTGAGTTCTAGGAATAGAATTTAGGTGAGTATCCTTGAAAGCAAGCCCTCAGACCTAGGAAGCCATCTCACCAGCCCAGAAGGTTTTTGCCATAGATTTACTCAAAAAATTCCTATTGAAGTGTTCTTAATTTCTATCAAATTTAAATACTATGTCCCTATAAGTTTTCAGTAATACTATTCATGCCTTCTTGTTTGTGTGTGAGTAGGGATGTATGCATGTGAGGAGAAGCATGTACATGTGTGTGCATGTGTGAGTGGTAGCCAGAGGTCCACAGTGTCTTACACTAAGGCCCTATACCTTATATTTTATGACAGAGTGCCTCAGTTTACCCAAAGTTCATCCACCGGTGTGCCCCAAGCATCTCCCCTTCTTCTGTCACCATCTGCCCACAGTGCTGGGGTTATGGTCTCATGCTGACATGCAAGGTCTTCCTGGGAACCTGAGCTCAGGGCTCCAGGTTTGTATGGCTATGCTCTACTGACTAAAGCATTTACCCTGGTCATATACATTCTTTTAGGATTAGTATGTCTTTTAAAAGTACAGTTTCAATTCCTACATTGTACTGTTCCGTTTAACTGGACTGTCTTTCTTATTTCTTTCATACATTTGATTTAAGTTACATTTATTGCTATTTTTCTAATTTCTTGATGACACTATTTTATAGCTGTTTCTCAAGTATAATTAAGGGGATAATTTTTTTTCTCCAGGTTCAACTTTAGCCAAATATCACAAATGTTAATATGACACACCGTCATGGTCATTTGGTTCAGAATATTTTCTAATTGTTTTTCCAATTTTCTTGAGTCATTTAAGGATGTTTAATTTTTAAATATGTTATTATAATACAGTGTTTAATGTCCATTTTGCCTTAATTTCTGTATAACTAGCATATACTATATACTTTATTTATTCCTAATGTTGTTTTCACAAAAGTCATACACATTTAAACATCCATCACTACCTCCACACAGTTTGCCCTAAGCCATCACTGCGATGCCTTCTCCCCAGCTTCATATACTCTATATTGTATATTCTAGTTAGCAAATCACTAAGTCTGGTTACCACTGTCAATGTGCACAGGGGTATGTGGCAGCTTGTTAGACTTCTAATGGTTTTGAATCTGCTTACTTGCTTTGGGGTCCCAAACATCATCAGTTTTGTTAAATAATCCGTGAGAACTTGAGCAAAGCATGTGTTCTAATTATGGGATCACCTGTTTTATATGTGAATGTAATGTCAAAATGTTGAGCTCTCTGTGTCTCTAATAAAGTATCACCTCCTTAATTTATCACTTTGTGAAACAAGTTTTAAGTTCAATTTCTTTGTTTTGTTGAAATTTTACTTTATATTTATATTCTTTGAGTTATGCAATTAAATTTACTTCAACTAAAAAATATCAAGTTGAAGAAGTAACTCAGTGATAAAGTACTTGCTTAGCTTGTGTGATCCCTTGAGTTCCATCCTCACACATCAACTTCTCTGACTATACGACCCTTTTGTTTTTAATAAAAATAGAATGACATCACATCCTGCTCCCATAGCTTCTTCCAGTACCACCTTCCCTCAACAGTACTCAAACCCCTCCTCTGCTCCACTATTCTCAAGCTAATAACACATGCACAAACACATGAATGTTGTATGCATACACACACACACACACACACACATACATACACATATACAAGTTGTTCATTCCATTTTTGTTTGGACTGGTCTCCACAAGATCTGTTGCTTTCTGCATTGTGAACAGTTGTGGTTTTCTGTGGTGGTCTCTGTTTGTTGTAAATACAAGCTTCTTTGACCAGGGGTAGTAACTACACTTATCTGTAGGTATAAGAATAGCACTTAGAATTTAGTAAGGAATTATGCTTGTCTAGCAGAGTGGCAGCAGTAGATTCTTTTTTAAGGTCTATGAATTCACTAGCCCCAGGCTAGCTTTTCCTATACTAGGCATGATTCCCTCTATTGAGTGGTCCTCAAGTCCAATTAAAAGACTGTTGGTTGCCACCAACATGTAAGTGCTGTTTACTGCACCTTTATAGACACTTCGTCATCCTGGTCATTGTCATGATTCATAGGTGTTGCTATAGCTGATTAAGACTATTTAATTGCTTCCTTTCTTTGGCAATTTGCACAATATTTTTTGGAAACATTAACACTACACCACAGGAAAGAGGCTTTCAGGTCAGATCCAGTTGGAATTTTCTGAATTCTTTGTCCTTATTGTATGGTATCTTTAGCAATAAGGACCCACCCTCAACCCCTAAGAGGCAACCAAGGGCTATATTAAAAAAATATAGTGTTTGTGGAGTCACTTAGCCTACCCTGCCCAATGTTTTGAAAGAAGGTACTTTATGTGTAGTACAGAAGTTATTTTTAGTCTGTTTCTTGTGGGAGGGGCATTGTCAGCCTAAGTAGCTTAACTTCATGTGTGTGTGTGTGTGTGTGTGTGTGTGTGTGTGTGTGTGTTCATGCACATACACTTGTATGTATTTTGTATAATTTAGGTAAATAAAAGCTTGATTCCCTGAGAATTTAACAAATGGTATTACTATTTATTGATGCTTTCCCCTTTTTCTGTCAAGATTAACCTACCTCCCTCATCACCAGGCCCCTCCTTATTATCTTATATTCTGTTTCATATCACCTGTATCTTTCTATTACCATCTCAAGACCCACAGACTCATGGTCCCTTTGGTCCCTTTATACTTTCCTGGTTTCTGTGCTTATGTTATGTTGAATGCTCAAATCTGATGATTTAGGGCAAGGAAGGAATATGTGATATTTCTCTTTTTGGGTCTGGGTTACATCACTCAGTATGATTTTTTCTTGGTCCACCCATTTAGCTGCAACTTGGATGACTTCATTTTTCTTTACAGCTGAATAGTATTCCATTGTGTATATGTACCACATTTTCATTATCCATTCATGTGCTGAA
This sequence comes from Onychomys torridus, assembly GCF_903995425.1. Classification (NCBI taxonomy): domain Eukaryota; kingdom Metazoa; phylum Chordata; class Mammalia; order Rodentia; family Cricetidae; genus Onychomys; species Onychomys torridus. Next base: position 76,344,443 of record NC_050455.1, read on the forward strand.
GGATATTTAAGTTGTTTCTATGTCCCTGCTGTTGTGAATAGGGCAGCTGTGAACATTGATGAATAAGTATCTGTGGAGTGGAGTGTCATATGGCCAACAGCAGTATAGCTTACTCATGCGGTGAAATTATTTTTAGTTTTTTGGGGATACTCCATAATGATTTCCCAAGTTGCTGCATCAATTTCAATCTTACCAAAAATGAATGAAGATTTCTCTTTCTCCACAATCTCACCAGCATTTGTTTTTGGTTGTTTTGTTGATCTCAGCTAATCTGATTAGAGTGAGATGAAATCTCAAGGATTTTGAAATTTGCTTTTGTCTAATTTCCAACTGTAGCAAGAATCCTAACAGGTCTTATTAATAAGAACAAACCTGAGGCCAGTTATTGGAGTGACTGCTGGGAGAGACAGAACAAGTCACATCTACCTCACCTCGCCAGTTCCTCAGCTAGTCTTGTTTCCTCAGACTGGAAGCTTCTGTGTCCTCATCCAGAATGAATCTCAGCTGAACTGTTGCTCCAAAGCCTAAAAGCTTAACCAGCCAAATGTTTAACTAGCCAAAATGCTAAACCAGCCAAAATTCTTCTAGTTTCTGGTCTTCACACCTTATATATCTTTCTATTCCCTGGGATTAAAGGCTGGATTTCTGTGATTAAAGGCGTGTGTCACCATGCTTGGCTGTTTCTAGTGTGGCCTTAAACTCAGAGATCCATAGGTATCTTTGTCTCTGGAATGCTAGGATTAAAGGCGTGTGCTACCACTGCCTATTCTCAGGTTTAATATTGTAGCTGTCCTGTTCTCTGACCCCAGATAAGTTTATTTCAGGGAACACACAATATTTCGGGAACACAATACCACCACATTTTCCCTGTTTTTGTCTAAAATTAAAAAAGGTTATAACTAATACAAGAAAAACTATCCAATAAGTATATATAATATATACAGTCAAGAATTACATTAACAATGTCTAGTCCATTAACTGAAGATAAAGACTTTTTGAGATTTTCCTAAGCTATTTTTATATCATCCATTAGGAACTCTCTGTTAAACCCATAGCCCATTTTCATTTGGTCATTTTTTTTCTTGATTCTTTGTTTTTAGAGTTCTTGATATACCCTGGATATTAATCTTCATTCAGGCATATATCTACCACCCTATGCAAAAAATTAGATCCATGTAGATGAAGACCTCAATTTGAAGCCTGAAACACTAAAACTGCTAGAAGAAAACATAGGCGATACCATACAAGAAACGGGTATAGGAAAAGACTTTCTCAGCAGAACTCAATTGCCAAGAAATTCAGGCCAACAGTCAGCAACTGGGACCTCATTAAACTAAAAACCTTCTGTACAACTAAAGAAATATCAATCAAGTGAAATAGAAACCACAAAAATGGGAAAGAATCTTTGCCAGCTATACATTTGACATGGGATTAATATCCAGTATACAATTCTCTGTATGACAACTTATGATGAAAAGTCAATCTTTATCCCACATCATACTTCTTTCCTTAATATCGACATAACTTAATATTGTCATGCACATGCTAGAAGTATTTTATTCAATTCCCTAAATATCCTTTCCATCTTTCATTTTTAACCTTTCTGAATTTCTCTATTTAAAATATCTGCAGTGAAGAGCACAGAGTCAGATTTGCATTTTTATACAGAGTAATGGTTTTTTAACTTGTTTATATGTAAAATCTAACTAGGTTGAAATACATACTTGCTTTCAATTTGTCCCAATTTATCTACCATTTAGTAGGTCTATGGTTTGGAATGTTTGACCTCTTTGCCAAATGCTCCAGGGAAAGGTTTGTGTGGGATTACAAACCAACTCTTACATTCTCTCATCTGGAAGCAACATGCCACTTCTCGTTACATGTCAATGGCAAAGATAGGCACACAGCCTAAAGGGAGCCAAGACAAGCCGTCCCTTTTTCCAGGGGGGAAATGAATCAAGTACATCAGGCAACCCTTATAATATTTTATACATTATAGTCTACATAAAATAGAAAAATATCTGTATTCCATTGAGTAATATGGAGAGTTAAAAATTTGAATAATAAGTGGGTTGGAACATATTTCAAACATATCCTCTCAAAATAATCATTTTTTCCAGAATATTTGAAAATACCCCTTATTTTCATAAAAGAATCACTACTTAAATAGATTTCAAAATGTTTACACTTCCTGAATATGTAAGTTTTGAAAAATTGTTTTTCTTGCACTTTCTACATTTCAGTGAAAATGAGAACACTGTCATTGTAGCATTCCAGTATTCATAAACTCATAGACATTTAGTTCCATCATGCCTTTGCTTAAAGTTACCTAAAGTCTGCAGGAAATGAGAACTAAATCAAATAATCTAACAGAGCAATGAGACTCCAGAAATTTAAACTACAACGATAGAAGGGCCAGAAAAAGGACTTGTGCTTAAAGCACCTGTTCCACAGCTGGGAGGGTGGGAGTTCGGATCCCCCAGAGGACTTGCAACAGTGACATAGGCAGAGTGACACACCTGTAATTCCTGCCACAGAAAGCAGAGAGAGCGGATCCTCAGAAGAGGCCTACTAGGAAAACTACTCTATTGACAACCTCTGGGTGTGATTGAGAAACCCTAAACAAGGATGACTGTAGATATCAACATGAGGTATCCACATGAATGCAAACATGTGCATGTGTACCCACAGACATGCAAAAGCATGAGAACAAATAGGCAAACCACACATACACACAAGCGGAAAAATGAAAAATTTCATAACAAAATAATTGTTATTATAAAACTTTAAGATGATACCAATAATGTGAAGGTTTCTATTTAACCTTGATCTAATTTTTCATAACAGATATAGAATCTGTTAATTAACATTTTTTGCTTTACACAGGGGAAGATTTGGTAAAATGGTTATTTTATATATTCCATGGAATGGCATAAATCTAAGTTGTAAATTCGTCTACTATGTTATTCCTTATGCTATTAAATGTGAGAAAATTAAAGCAGCAGAGACAAAAAACGTAGCATGAGGCAAACTGGTTCTTACCGACACAAAAGTCCCTCTGACATGCTTCTGTGTTAGAGAGGAGTCTCAGAACAACATTTAGAGGAGACTATCTATGCTGAAATTACGCATGCAAATGCAATGAAATACACACAGCTTTGTGCATGCATATGTGATATGAGTGTATAGAAAAGAACTTCACCATACCCATGACAGATTATCACCAGAGTGACAAAAAAATCAAGAACAAATCTCACATTATTAATATTGTTTAAGTATTTTACAATGATATTTCAAAGTTTTGTATGTGGGGGCCTGAAGAAACCCTGAATCAGGTGAAGTCCAGTGTGAATGTGTGTTGTTGATGTGAATGGCCATTTCAAGAACTCATGGGAAATGGTAAAGCATTCCCTTCTAGCTGTGTGTGGATGTCTATAGTGAGTGCAGAATATTCCACCATAGCTTTCTCAAACACCACCTGCCCTCCCACCAAATATTTACAGCCTGAAGTTTTTTCCTCTATAGACACTGTGCCTACTGATACTAAACCTATTTTCTTGATCTAGCAGAGCACTATAAACCCTGCCTCCTTGTTTATCTGTATGTGTTGTGGAACAATCCTTTTCTACACTATGAATATGTGTTACTCTCATTGGTTAGTAAAAAGCTGGCAGGCCAGTAGCTGGGCAGGAAGTTAGGCAGAAAAGACAAACTGAAAATGCTGGGAAGGAGAAGGGTGGAGTCAGGAGTCCCTAAGCAGACACAGAGGAAGCAAGATGAGAATGCTGTACTGAGAAAAGGTACCAAGCCATGTGTAAGGGCTACTTAGTAATAAGCCTGAGCAACCGGCCAAGCATTTATAATTAATGTAAGCCTCTGTGCAATAATTTGGGAAGTGGCTGCTGGGTATATGGGAGTTACTGGTAAAACAGAAACTTCCATTTTATGTGCATGTATTAATTTCACCTCTTTGTCAGCTGTATGTATTAACACTATTTGTCTGTTCAACTGTGTGTAACAAATGTGCTGAGCTTCCAGGGTGCTGTGGCTTCGCCGTTGGGAAAACCAATCTGTCTGATCCCAACTTTGGTATATCTGTGTGCCCCCCTCTGCCCTTCCTTCATTCTTTCACTTCCCCAGTCAGGTCTGTAACTGGGACCATGTTAGACACAGCATTTGTGTCTGTATAATAATACGCCAAATACAAGCTTGGATACGGTACATTCGATAGAATGACCTGCTTTATGCTTATAAGTCCTGTGGTGTCGATGTTCAAAGTGATTTTTCTGAGTAATTCACGTGTATAATCACAGGAGGTCAAGTGATGGAAAACCCCACCCTGTTTCTCATCTTTCTCAGACCTCACCACCCCAACACTATCCATCTGACACAAATTCTTCCAGGCTTTTACTATTTAGGATTTTCTTTCTTAATTCTTTGACATGTTAATACCTACTTTTAATGTATTTTGTTCTTTTTTCTACCCCTTTAACCCTATTCTGTTCCCCTTCCATTCCAAGTAACCCTTTCTTTTACCCCAGCACATCACCTCCTATTTCCATATCTTTCTGCTGCTTTCTTTTTCTTTTTTTATTATCTCTTTGTAATCTACTGAATTTAATAAGGAATATATGTCTTAACTTTGATCAAATCTCTGATATATCACTGTAAAATGAAAGAATATTTTATTGTGTTGAACTGATTGCCTTTCACTCAGAAGAAGTAGAGTTCAAACTCAGTAAATATATTAATGTTATCATAAGCAGTTTTGACATCACATCTATACTATTCCCACAAGATCAGCTGTGGACAGCATCAGCCAACCTTCTGTTTCTAATGTGAAAATGTGGGCTCCTTCCCCGACTTACTATAAACCCCAAGGAGGCAGGGTTTATAGTGTTCTGCTGGATCAAGAAAATAGGCTTAGTTAATATCAGTAGGCACAGTCTCTATAGGGGAAAAAACTTCAGGCTGTAAATATTTGGTGGTGAGATCCCACATCTCACCAACACTACTTTTTTGCAAATGTTTCATATTTTCTATGCAACACTCATGGACATGTTGTGCTGCCACCACAACTGAGTCCTCCAAGTTTGTCTAGATGCAAATTTTTAAGGTTTAAAGAAATAGAACTTTATTAGAATGGCTATATAAATATTTGCTCCTATGTCCTTTAACGTATTGAGGACACTAAAGTGAATAATTTTAGTGTCCTTTTCCCGTTCCAATATCATGAGTGTGAAACACCAAATGGCCAAGTTCCCAGTTAAAATGTTGAATTAAGTCTTTCTGATTCTGCATCACTGACTTTTGAAAAATAGTGTGCTTTGGATTTGAGATGTGGCTTTGGGTTTCCATTTGTTTTTCTCTAGATGTGTATGTTTTGTTTTTAATTTATTCCCTCTTCCTACCTACTCATATCCTCTATAGTCCTGTCTCTTCCCTCATTGCTGGGCTCCATTTACATACATACATTTGAATTCTGACACTGCAATGAATAGCTATTCCAGACAGATACACTGGGATTTAATGTAGATACTTTAAATGGGTTTCTGATTTTACTGGGAAGAAAGGCCTAAAAGAGCATAATTTTGTGTGTGTGTTTGCAGATTTCTGAAACATTCTCTTTGACTTTACATTTGATTGAAGCTTGGCACATTGGAAGTCTGCAACCCACATAAATTCTCTTTAGAATTTTTCAGACATTCCTGCATTGTCTTCTAGTGTTGAATTTGGTTGGTTATAAAAATCTGTTGGGACTGGGAAGATGGTTCAGTGGGTAAAATGTTTATGTGCAAACACATTGGTCATACAAACTCACATAATATGAGCTGAGACTAATTTGTAACTTCAGGGTTCCTGAGGTGAGGATGAGAAGTAGAAGCTGAAGACTGTCCAGAAGTTCACTGGCCAGGGCAAGCAAACTAGGTTGATTTTCAAAGTGTCAAGAAATGAGACAATCTCAAAGAGGAAGGCAAACAAATGGAGAGGGCATCATCTGACCAAAATACCTGCACCATAGTACATGGTACTCCTCTCTCCCCCTCCCTTTTCCTCTCCCACTTCTCTCCTTCTCCCTTTCCCTCTCACTCTCTATCACTGCCCATCACATGCTCACTTGTATCATAGAACAATGCAGTAGGAACATCAAATAAACTATAATTAATCACCCAGCCTCCAGCCTTCTGTTACAGTAACCCAAAACTTATTAAAAGCCGAGTGCATTTTCATAATCTTTCCTTCCTTAGGGATCTTTGACTCTGCAGACTTGGGTCTTTCCTCAGAACTAGGATGTTATTATTATATTTCGTTTCTCTGAAGATGACATCTTGTTCATTTTCTCTTCTCTGATTTGGAGTTCTTAGTCGTCAGAAGCTGCATCACTGCATCATCAGTGCGACTGAGTAGAGTTGATCTGGAGGCTCCTGGAAGATGTCTGACCCCTGCATTTAGTAACAAAGCAGACAGCAAGTATAGAACATCATTTCAACAGAGACAATGAACAGCCCTGACCAAGGGCTCCTCAGGAACCCCTTTCACCAAGGCCACTTACATAATCATAGAGGTTACATTGCTAATAAGGTCATATAGGAGCTCTCTGGTCACACTCAGAGGTACATAATTATTAGGGGACAAGCCTTCCTATTTATAGCATGGGCTATCACTACATAGACCAGCTATGCCAATGATGGGAAAATACGAAGTGGGAAATGTGTACTGTCAGTTCTCTTGGGGCAAAACTCTTCCACCTTACAAACTATGAACTGTTTTACACATCCATTGAAAGTGTCTAGCATATTATTTAACATTACAAGGAGTTAGTCACATTTTGTGGTTTTTTGTTTGTTTGTTTGTTTTTTCTGGTCCTCATCTTTGATCCTGAGATATTCATTCTCCATACCATTCCTGTCCTTGGACCTTGATTGCAATATCTTCTTAAACTGCTGTAGATACAATAGGATTGTTTACTTTTATCTGCTTCACATTATCTCTCTATGTTATGTTCTCCTTAACATCAGCTTCATACAGTTTAACTTCATCTCTCTCTCTCTTATGTTTAGTTCCTCACATATGTCAGTCATTCACAAACTCTGACATGGGTTTTCTCTACTGATTGATAAGAAGTTCTCTTTTTATCTTTCCTCAGAGCAGATTTTTCAGGAAGCTCTGAGTAGCCATACATATAGGTTGCTTTCTGGCTGTAGGTATGACATGCTATTTCTTGGAGGTAAATGAGTTGAAAACAACCTAGGAGAATAGTCCAACATGTGGTCCAACCAACATTCAAACTCATGGCACAAATGCAAAATATCCATGCTGAACACTGAAAGGGATGAACAGGGCTGCAGTATGTAGCATGCTAACAGAAAAGCCAACCTTTCATGCCAGGATGCTTCCTCATCAAAGTACCATGCTCCCATAGTGTGGTAGGTCCCACCAACAGAAATGTTTTCTAAGTTATAGACAGGTACCTTATAGGCTAGCTGGGAATCTGTAGGCTTGCTGCTATCTTAGTGGAATCAGTGACAGAGATGAGTTAATTCTTATGTTGGTGGGATTTCTACAAATTGTCTTCTATGAGTCTAACAATGTTATTTGATAACCACATAGCAACGAAGGCTATTTATGTATTGCAAAGCAGCCACTTCCTCAGATCTTTGCCCCCATATATTATAGAAGACAACTGTTAGGCATTGCACTCGACAGGAGGCCTCTACCTTCAGGTGCTCACTTACCTAGAGATGAAACAACCAGGCTTTAGCATGACAAGCGAAATAAAGTAATAAGTTGAAAACTAGGAGAGTGGTGAGTTTACAGCCATCTAAAGTACAGGCTTTCAGTCTGTTTAGTCATAAACAATTAAACAAAAAAGAATTGACTTTTTAAAAGCATAATGTGCTTTCCCTGTGACTTGAATTCAGATTTTTAAAAGAACCAGTCAGCAATCAATATATTTCAAAGAAATAAGTTCAGTCATTTGTTTTAAGGGGCAAAATCCTGAACACAGCTGTCAGTAAAAGGATACTCTCTTCCCTTTTTGTGTCTGGCCTCACAGACTGGCTATGTACATGTGCACATATTCAGAGAGCTTTCTTAGCATTCTGCACTACAAAAGATAAAGAAATTAAGTCAGCTTCCTGTCAGGTAAAGATGTCCTGTGTGCTTTGAAAGATGTGCCTCTGGTTTATAGTGGAGGAGAAATACATTAAGGCATTGAGGAAATGTAAAAGTGTTGTCTGTAAGTGTGAGGGTTAGTGACTTAAAAAATAGCAGCCAATTTGAGAAAGAATGAGAAGGAGGAAGAACAGGCGATTGCTAGGCTCAGAATACCAAGCAAAACTGCAGACTGTGAGAAGCATTGAAAAATCAATGCAGAAAAATAAACAAAATATAGGTATTAAGAAAAATCAATTACTTTGAAAAGTTTCTAAATAAATAATAGCAGTAAAAGCACTGTTTCATTTTTGTAAAAATAATATAGGTCTCTCCTTCTGTGTAATTTTGTTTTCTACAGGGAAGTAAAGTCTGTGTGGAAAGTGGACCACTGCTGCTGCCCACACACAGTTCTTTTGAAGCATTAAAGACCAACAGTTCCCAGAAGAGGCCCTCATTTATTCTGACCTGTTGTTGATCAATATAAGAACCTTGTATTGTCCTAAATAAGCTTTCAAATTTTACATTAAAATTGGTGATTTTTAGACCATTTAAATAATGTTAATAGCATAATATAAAATTATCATTGGGACCCTGGGAGACACAGGATCATTACTTTGAATATGATGCTAAGCAGGGTTGCTAGGGCTATCTGAATTCCTACATTAGAAGATATGGAACATAACTCTGACTGACAGTTTGAAACTTATTTTTGTGACATTGTTTTCCTTGCATGGATTATGAAAATCCAAAATAAATAATTTCTGTATTTTAAGGTAAAGAATTCTAACTGCACATGTTATGTAACAAAGTATAGTCAATTCATATATCCAAGAATATGGTTTGGAAATCTAGGAGGCTATTATGTCTACTACAGAAATAGGTATGAATGATAAAAATGGTAAATAGGATACATCATAGGGGGAAAAGTACCTTAGTTTTCTCTCTTCCATAATATAGTGCTATAAACTGGGTGGATTATGCAACAGCATTATGTCATGTTTTTACAGCTTACTTGTCTGAAATGAGACTTGAGAGTACAGTTTAGTGTTAGAGCACTTGCTGGCAAGCACAAGGCCCTAGACTGGCACTCTCACCACAAACACACACTGGTGCACAATCTCTTTCTCTTCCAATCTCTCAGAAATCTACATCGTTGTGTTAGGGTCAGTTCTTGCTGAGAGCTATGAAATATGGATCTGTCCCAGTGTTTTCATTTAGCTTATAGGAAACACTGACATATTCACAGGGCATTCTATGTGTTTGCCTGTGTTTAAATAGCCCTCTCTGATAAGCATACCAGTCATTTGAACTTATGTAGATGAATTTCTAAAATGGTCTTACTAAATAAAAAGCACAGAGCCAAATATAGGGGTGGAAGCCTTAGAGATCAGGGAAATAGGGAAAGCCACCAGCCAACCTTACCAACTCTGTAGCTTCCAAATGCACATTATTTCCTGTCTATCCACGCCTTTATTGCCTTGCTGTTCTGCCCTCATTGGCTATCTTAGCCCAGCTACCTCACTTCCTTGTCACTGTCTGTCTGTACAGACCTCCAGAACTCTCTGGTTGGTACTGGGATTAAAGGTGCTTGTTACCATGCTTGGCTCTTCAGTTCCCTAGTGTGGCCTTGACCACACAGAGCCCCTGCCTGACAAGTGATCAGATTAATGGCATGTGCTGCCTTACTTTTTGTTTACTTAAAATGGCTGGCCTTTTCCCCCTGATCTCCAGGCAAGCTTTATGAAAGCACAAATAAAACATCACCACAGACTTATCTGACCCCAATATGGCCATCTTTACACAAGTAACTCTATACTTGCAATAATGTTGTTTCCTAATGAGGTCACATAATGCAGTAATTATGAGCAGCATGATTGGAACTAAGGGAGAAACATAGTATTTGGATGGGAAGATGTTGTGTAAGACTTCCTGGGGAGATGCAAACATACTTCTACTTGCCCCAGATCAGGAACCAATGACAGCCAAAGTAGCAATTCTACCAAAGTCCAAGTTGGTGAATCAAGTAGTTTATTGGTGTTAGTTATATGCATGGCTGAGGGACTGTTGACAAGCATGCATGCCTCAGAGGCAGCTGCTTTATGCAAAGCCAGCCACAACCTGGGTACACTCACAAAAACTGCATCTGCAGTGCTCCTTGCTGGACTTGCAGGCAGCCCGATGGTGTGTGGGAGAGGGTGGGGCGAGGGTGTCTCCTGCAATCAGTGCCTTTGGTCAGAGAGCCTTCTTTCCCTAGTAATTATTTATTGCTTCTGTAACCTTGAGAAGGAGCTTTGTGAATGTCCTAAGTTTCTTCTTTCCCTGCCTTATCAAGTTTGTTTTCTCTCTGGGTCTCATGAGCTTTCTACTTCCCTCTGAGAAAGAGTGTTTCAATTCAGAGGAAATTGTTGCACGACAGAAGATACACAACCACACATCAATAAATGGCTTTTTTCAAATATAAAACTTAAACATAAAATATGGGTGATATGAGTCTCTTCTGTTATAGATTCTTGATTACTCTTGGTTGTAAGAAAAACAAACCATTTTCTTCTGTAAAAACAATACAGATTTCTACTTTTGTGTAATTTGATTTCCTATTGGGAAGTAAAGAATATAGAAATATAGAAAGAACACAGATTTGCTATGGGATGTCGTTCTGCACACTGTGAATATGTGTTGCTTTGATTAGTTGATAAAGAAAGCTGTTTGGCCAATGGTGAGGCAGAATAAGATAAGGCCATACATTTGAACTGGAGAGAGAGGAGGAGAAAAGGAGAGTGGGGCAGGTGCTGTCAGCCGCCACCAGGAGAAGTAAGATGTGAAAGTACCAGTAAGTCACGAAGCCACGTGGCAATGCATAGATTAATAGAAATGAGCTGAGTTAAGTTGAAAGAGCTAGCTAGCAAGAAGCCTGTGCCATTAGGCCATACAGTTTGTAAATAATATGAGCCTCTGTGTGTTTACTGGGGACCAAGTAACTGAGGGACAGAGAGATTGCCCCAGGGTCAGTAGGGCCAGAGAAACTTCTGACTACACAGATTATAGGAAAACATGTATCCATATATGCCCTTGATAATTTGTGTGTGTGTGTGTGTGTGTGTGTGTGTGTGTGTGTGTGCTATAGATCAAACACAGGACCTTATGAATGCTAGGCAAGAATTCTACCACTGAGATACACTGCTAGGCCTTGTTTTTATGAGGCAGAGTCTCACTATAAAAACCACCACATTGACTTCAAATTCACCATCTTCCCACCACAACATGCAAAATGTGGTAATTACATACATGAACTACTACAATGCCACCAAAGTATTTCTATAGCCACCCAAAGTAGCCATCGAGTTAGAGAAATTAGGAAATGAAATTGCATAGTAATATTCCTCAAATAGCAAAGAACTACTTTCAGAATTCACCAAAATATTTGTTTTCCTAATATCAGAAAACTGTAATGTGAAGGATATAAGTCTAAGTAAATACATGATTGTACAGAAGTGTCTACTGTATATCTCACAGCGCTTTGGTGTTAGCAATATTCTTAAGGTTAGTGACTCTCCTTCTGTTCCACCCCAGGGTAGAGCAAGGACTGAGGCATCCTTTAAGCACAAGCCCAGTGTAAGTTTTTCTGGGGAAGTAACTCACAGAGTGACACACTCTCCTGTTTCTGAGATTGAAGTTATCCAGTTCCTTCAGTTTAGGGTGAACCCTATACTTGACAGTCTTTCTGTCTTTCATTAAAAAATGATGAGGAACAGTTTTCTATAAATAAGAAACAAAGATGCCCCTCTTCTGTGATGTACAGACAGAGCATCATTCTGAAAAGCAGTCTTTTCACAGTAATCGGGATTCACCACCTGGTGGCATAGATCTCCTTCTTGGTTAATTTTCATTTGCCATGAAGAGACAACATGGCCAGGGCAACTTACAGGAGAAACAGTTTATTGAGTTTACAGTTTTAGAGGGTGAGTTCATGACCCTCATGTCAGGGAGCATGGCAGCAAGCAGGCAGACATGGTTGTAAAGTAGTTGCTGAGAACTTCCATCCTGATCCTCATTCAGAAGACAAATAGAGAGATAATTGGAATTTCTTGGGCTTTTGAAACCTCAAAGCCCATTCCAACATACCACCTCTAGCAATACCAAACAGTCCCACCAACTGGGGCCCAAGTATTCAAACATATGAGCCTATGAAGATCCATTTTCATTCAGGACACCACAGTTCCTGCACTTGCAATAAATAGTGTCTCCCATCACATGCCTTCATTCTGCAAACTTTTATGGAACACACAAGGAACCAAATCAAAGCTGACATCCATAGATGATGTAGCTTGGTCTTAACTGTGCTGTTCTTCAGCCCTGGGAGACTGAAGGGAAACCTGGCATAGGAATCCTGCTCCTCTAGGCAGTTCCATTTTAAATTAGAGACCCAATTCAGAAAAAAAAAAAAATCTTTTTTTTTTTTTTTTTTTTTTTTTGCCAACAACTTGCCTCTTTTTATACTTCTACTGCACATAGTGTTGAAGGGCAAAATCTGTTGCTAAGATAATCAGGATGAAGGGCTCTGCAGCAGGTGCTAATGAGTGGAAGCACCACCATGTTACCTATAAACGACTTCCAATTTTCCAGGGAGGGGTTTTCTAGCCGGTTAGGCAAGAAAGTGCAGGCAAAGGATGGGAGGTCATGTTGAACCAAATTTAAAATCGTCTCAAAATGTACTTCAAGGTTTGCCATGTAGCTCAAACTTTTCAGCACCTAAGATGTTTTTCTTCTTGGAAACTGCAGTATTTTATAGGCCACAGAGGATAGGAAGGTGAAGATGTGAATAGATGCACTTACTACATAATATATTTTATAAATTAGTAAGTCACTTATCATATTAAATCTTTGTTTGGGGCTTGGGATATAGCTCATTTGGCAGAGTGATAGCTAGCATTTACAAAGCCATGGATTCCATGTCCAGCACTGTCCAAATAGCTTCTGGTCATGTACAATTGCAACCATAGCAAGGTTGTGGGATATAGAAGCAGGATGATCTGAAGTTCAGCACTATTCTCAACTACATAGTGAATTTGAGGCTAGCATGAGACCTATCTCAAAAATAGTAAATGAAATAAATAAGTAAATTCTATTTAAACTGACATTTTAAAATTCTACATATTGAGAGGGACCTAAGTGTTCTTTCTGTACATACATACAATGTAATGTCCAATCAAGATCATTATGTCTATACAACTTTGTCATTTCTTCTTAGTGAAAATATTCAAGCTTTATCTGTTATCATTACGCAACAGAACACCAAAACTTCTTTCTCTTACTTTTTTGTTGTCATGGTCAGTTTGTCTCTTGCATTTTCTTGAGACATGATAAAATTGTCATAATAATCATTATTTCAAAGTAGCATTTGGCATTCATATTGGAATAGTTTGTATAAATACTGTTAAAATGTTCTCTTCCTCTTATATTTTCCCCAATCTTCTTTTTCCTATTTCCTTTCACTTGTTTAAAGTTAATTCTCCACTTTTTCCCTTCTATTTGCCATTTCTATATTTATCACCAAAATAATATTTAACTTCATAAAACAACTTCACTGTTAGTGGCCATTCTCTGTTTTGGGGTCTTTTTGATGTAACAGTAGGCTTCAATGCATGTAAAGGTATTTTCTACGTCTGTCACAATTTGAGTATGTTGCTGGTACAACAGCTTAATTTTTCCTCTCCAAGTGGTACTAGGGATTGAGTCCCAACAGGAAGCTGCTGACTGAAAAGATTCACCAATAAAAAATGGAAATTATAAAGAAATAAAATATGTAAAAATACAAGACAGGAATAAAAACCAAAAAACCATTTATAAAGGGCCAGGCAATATGATTCCTGCAGAAGATAAAAAGTCCTCAGCAACAGACTTCACAGGTAGAATGAAGGTCTCAATAGCTCACACAAAAATTTCCATTGACCCCAAGTTGACCACAGAGGCAAATGGGGAAATTAATCCAGGGCGTAGTGAGAAAAAACTATCAATACAGAAGAAAATCACCAAAACTGGGTGGCAAAATCAATAAGGGTGGGAAAAGTTAACAAAATGGAAGAGCCTAAATAGACATGATCAAAGAAGAATTTTTCCATGATATATTACAGTCAAGATGACATCAACATTTCTGAAACCGTGGAAAAATGATGCTTTTGTATATGTGAGTATGTGCATTTGTGTTTATGTCTGTGGTATGTATAAGAAGTGTGTGGGTGATTTGGGATGAGCTTTGAAGTATATCCATATTTAATTTTAAATTTTAGTTTTCTCAACCTCTTCAATGGGAAACACACTTGATATAGCATGATAAACCCTTGTGTTTCTTAGTTTACCTGCTCTCATAAGTTAAACATTTCAAAGAAAATGGCTCATAGCTAAATGAAAATATATATCTTATTGTTACATTCCATAATTTTCTAAATAGTGATGTCTTATTTGAGAACAAAAAAGAGAGAGAAAAACAGTGATAAGTGGCAGTTTTCAAACTTGACAAATCAATGGTATTTTCATAATATATTTTTCAAATACATATTTTTGTATTCTAGACTATGCAAAGAAAAATATAAGTAAAACTAACATCGTATTTTCAGAGCAAGTATTAGCTTACAATAACTAAAAATAGAATGCTGCTTTTCTGTCTTCATGTCAGTTATTTCTGTCTTCTGAAAAATATAGATGTTTCCCTTGCCTAACTCTGAAACAAACAGAATTCAAGTGATTTTTCAGCAGTCACTATTCAATATGTCCTGTGTTTGATATTAATGATATTTTTAGTGGGAATCTAGAGTAAAACTGTTAAGAGCAATGAACATGGCTAATGAAAACTCATCTAGGAGAAATCAATGGGTCTGTGACAATTGAGAATTTATTCATGGAAGAAGAATGATGTGGGACTAGAGAGATGAGTCACTTGGGTAAAGGTAACTACTGCCATAATATGACAACCTGAGTTTCATCCCTGGGCCCCATGATAGATGAACTGATTTCTTCAGAATTTTTGTTTGAATGTACATCATGGCACATGCCAACCTCCCTGCATACATACATGCACACATACACACACACACACACACACACACACACACACACACACACACATCCAATACAAACACACAATAAGTGTTAGAGAGAAATTCTCTGTCTTGGTTCATATCCCCCACCCCCAGAGGTTAGCATGCTATGCTGTTATGGAAGGTGCTATTTCCAGATCTTTTAAACTCCAGGAATGACAAAATAAAGTAATATTGACAATGTACCACCCTGATAGTAAATGTGGTATTGGCAGTAAACTACTAGCACACCTCAGTTGAAAATGTGTGCCTCTTAGTGTTGTTCTAGCCCTAAAATAAGTTCAAACATATTTGCATATTATCAAGAAATTTGTTAACCTTTTCTGATTTCAGATAGAGCTGTATGAAGTATGCCTACCTATTAGAAACTGTAGGAACAAATATAAATTGGATCACTTGGATATTTAGGTCTCTAGTCTTGTCATATTGAAAAATAAGTAGCACTGCAGGAATCCCAATACCATGTCTTGCCACTTGATGCAGAAGGCATTTTGATCCATAATTAAATCTGTGCTCTTTCTTGCTAAGAGAATTGAAATATCCTACAGTGTTTTATAAGACGTTTTGACATTATCTTTCCATTTAGAATCATGTTATGACAATTTACAATTTTCCTTCTGAAAGGGCACAAAAAAAAACCACATCACACACTAATTGAGGACCTGCCCGTTCAGGCATTAATCAGATCTCTTTTGGCCAAATGTAGCTTATGGTTATACTAGATGCATATGTGAAATAAGTCAGTTACTTCCAGCAATAATGAAATATCCATTGTGTTGTCATACATATTTCTAATAACAAAAGTTGTTTCTTCTCTCCTCCTTTATCCTTCTTCCTCTTTTTTCTCCTCCTTCTATAACAAAATAACCTGAGCTCTCAGATCAACTGACTGGATGGCTGTCTACTTAGATACATTAACATCTAACAGAATGCTTGAGCATAAGGGCGGGTTGGGGGGGAAGTCCAGTAAGTTCTACTAGCTTAAAACCAAACTCGATGTCACAGCTGACACAGAGAAGAAACAGAAATGTCACCCCATGTGCTTGGATCCTGTTTCTACAGATGCAATCATTTCTATCTGTTGTTACAAATTAACTAAGTCAAATCACTTTCTTTCTTCTTGTTTTTCTTTTTAGAAACTTTTCAACAAATGCTCTACTTGAGATTACCATGTGACAACTATTGCAAGAAGTGAGTTGAGGTTAAAATGGAATCAAATCAAATTCAGTCATTAGCCTTATGGAGTATATATAGTTCATTGAAGGGGTGTCAAATAATTTCTCTGGGTGAAAATTGCAAACTAGTGAATGCCTTATAAGGAAAAGAATATATGGTACAGAACAAAGGCTTTTCTAGAGATGTGAGCTTTGAGAACCTAAGGTCTTAAGTATGAGATTTTGCTCACTAAGTAAGTGAGCACATAGACAAATGAGGTTGCATTTTGAGTAGAGCCTGGGGTGTGTTTATATACAAGTACATCTCAGATTACAAAGAGCAGGAGGAGATGGAGAAAAGAAAGGGGCAAACACTGTCAAACTTTAGAAAGAGGAAACTATTGATTTTCTGTTAATTTCAGGAACATTACATGGACACAGATCTTGGAAGAAAAAAAATGGTTCTTCTAATTTAATAAGTTAGCTGTATCAACATGAGCAAACATAAGAACATTGACAGGTCCACAAGAAAGGAGATAATGGATGGCTATGAAAACTAATATCATCAATGTGCCAATTTTGACATGGCCTCAGTTCCTCAGAAGAGTCCTGTCACTTGGCTATGTTGCTGTGTTGGTTTTCAGAACCACTGATCTATACACTCTGCTCCTTACTGTCAGCTTCTGACTCATCCTTGAACGTCATCACAGTATTAGCATCTTCTTTACTTAGGCTTGTCAATCACTTTTTCACTAAATAGCTGCATAAAAACATTTAAACCTCTGGAGAAAACTAACAAAACACTGTGGAGACAAAAGTTAACATGAAATATCCAGAAAGTCTTTCCAGTCCCTCTGAACAAGACCTCATTAGAAGCAGTACTCCCTGGAACAGAACCCAGCCCCACCCAACTAATGAAAGGGAGATTTGAGCTGGAGAGTATTTAGTCCCAACTCACACAAGGCAGCATATGTAATACAACAGAACTGAGAAAACTTTAAAGAATATCACTTTACTATAAAAATTATTAAACAGTGAAGGAAAATAAGTTTAAAAAAAAACACCTGAAAATATAGTAGCAGTTCATTCCTCCAGATATAAATAGGCTTTGTTCTGAAGTTCTTGAAGAAAATAAAATGTTCAGTTGTTGATTCCATTTGCTTCTGGAGCATTCTGAGTTGGGACTTTCTCCTGTGTAGATGTCGGGGAGGTAGGTGCTTCTCTCTTTCAGACACAAGCTAGTAGCAGTTCCCTGAGCTTCACTGCAGTGTTTCTTGTTCAGGGCTGTTGCTATCCTCCAATTGGTCTCATTTCTATTAGAGTGCTGGGATTATGTTTCTTGTGATTGATTTATCTGGAGAAAGGTTATATGATAGGGCTTTAAAATGAGGTTTGTGTCACGGCTCTATATTAGTTTATGTATCCTGTACCTATAATGGATAAGAGTAACATCCATGTATACATAAGCATCCAACAGTCAGCCCATATGGCCATGGTCTATATTTACTGTTCTAATAGTTAACAATAAAGAATAATATGCTAGGTGCAGAAATTGAAATTATTCAGGGAGCTTTGAAAGTGTTCATTTGATGTGATGTTCTTGGGTCTTGACTCTTCTGAGGACTGATTGTGGTGGGAGCACTGAGCTTTTGAGATGATAGACAATGTTTCACAAAGTTCCTTAATTATGGCCTCAGGGACTGGGTTCCTCAAACCGTAGTAGCTGAAGTCAGATGCTATCTAGTGTTGCTTTGTTTCTGTTAGAACAGTTCCTTTATCTGAAGCATATCAGTGGCAAACAACTGCTAGTGTGAATGAATCCTTGGGTTCAATCTCCTGTAAAACACACACACACACACACACACACACACACACACACACACACACACACACTGTAAACATATAAGGAATAACACTATTTGCAGGCACTGCAAATATTATAATGACCTAAAAAGAAATAAATTGGACTCATGCCCATGTGCTTTATTTGCTGTTCTCACAGAGTTTTGGATTTGATCACACTCCAGAGTTGCATAATTTTATTTGACTAAGGTGCTCCATCAATCTACCTTTGGGACCCTCTTGAGCCTTTTTCCTTTTATGTATAGTGATAGCTTATCTATTGAGAGACTCTACCTTACCATAACAATAAAGACTAACCAATCATGCAAGTACTACTGAAGATCAATTGGGTGAGATGGACAGTCTCATCTTTTCCACGTGATCTTTTAGGAACTGATGCTTTATTGGAATTGGTCTAAGACCCCCCCCAGCTAATACCCAGGAATTAGTTGTCTGCACTGAATTTTGGATATTTTGGAAAATAAAGGGGGGGTTTAATAAGTTTTAATTTTTATAGTTTTTTTCTTTGAAAATCCTATATATTATATTTTGAACATATTCTCCTCTTCCCCAATCTTCTCAGTAGGGTATCCTGTTCCATACCCATCCAACTTTGTATCTTTTTTTAATCCATCAAGTATCATTAATACTGACTATATAGTCTTAGATGGGAAGCCATCCATGGATTGTGTTAAACCTACAAGGAATCACATCCTTAAAGGAAGCTACAATTTTTATCCTGGCAGGGGTCAATTACCAATAGCTCCTAAGTTAGAGTTAGGACTTCATACTGAGATTTTGTTTGGCTTGAACTTGTGCAGTTCTTGTATATGCTATTATAACCACTGTTATATGTTCATACGTACAACTGCCCTAATGTTTGTAAAAACAAAACAAAACAAAACAAAAAAAACAAAAAAAAAAAACAGTTTCCGTGTTTCCGTGTAGTAATCTGCTGTGAGATGTCTTTCTATACACTGTGAATATGTGTTGCTCCAATTGTTTGATAAATAAAGCCATTTGGCCCATGGCAAGCCAGGTTATAGGTAGGCAGGAAATTGAAGGAGAAAGGCAAAGAGGAGAGATGCCCTCCCTCCATCAAGGGAGCAGCATGTAATGGCACACAGGTAAAGCCATGAAACACATGGCAACATATAGATTAATAGGTATGGGCTGAGTTTAGTTATAAGAACTAGCTATCAAGCAGCTTAAGCCATAGGCCATGGCCACACAGTTCATAATTAATATAAGCCTCTGAATGATTATTTTATAAGCAGCTAAAGGACCACATGGCCAGGTGGTACTGGAGAAAACTTCCAACTATAGCCATCCACCAACTCTGGTTCTTACACTCTTTCTATCCTTTCTCTGCAATAACTCCTGAGCCTTTTTGGGGGTATATGTGATACAGATGTTCTAGTTAGGGCTGATTACTACACCATCTCTCATTATTCTCTGTACCTTGGCCTGTTGTGAATGTCTGTATTAATCACAATCTACTGCAAAAAGAAGTGTCTCTAATGATGTTTGAATCATTATCATCAATAAAGAAATGTCATAATCTGAGGGTATAATGTGTACTCAGTAGGAATCAGTTAATACTATTTAATCAGTTAATACTATTGCTAATGGGAAAATTAGTTAATAATTTTCCCATTAGCAAATTACTAGGAATAGGATCTCCCCTAGGGCCTACTACCTATCTAGCCATAGGTTCTTTATTTAGCCAGCTATGCTAGGTATGGGTTCCATCTTGTGAAGCAGGCCTTAAATCCCATCGAAGAGTAGTTGGCTACTCCCGTGACATTTGGCCAACATTGCACCAATGGGTCTGTCTTCCCAGGTAGGTCATTGAGATCATAACTGGGTAAGATTGATGATTACTTTTCCTATCCAATAGTGTGCACAGCACTTTCTAATGCTATGAAAGCTAGCTGGTATGGATAATGCTACTAAGCCAATATCAGCTGATTTTCCCATAGTCTATGATTCAAGTATGTGGTATCTTCAACATTATGGTCTTACATTCAAATTCAGAAAGATAACCAAGAACAGTGGCAATAGTGTGTAATATTTGGGAGTTTGTGGGACCTTTACCAGCCAAAAATTCTAGAGGCACACATTCCTGATGTTGTTGTTTTTTATCTGTTTGTCTGTGTTATCTAGTAGTATTGCTGCCCCACTGTCATGTAACACCAACAATCCCACAATAAGCTCTTTTATGTGTTCATATTTTAGGAAGATTCTGCAGTAGCAGTTCTTCATATGACTTTTTTTTAAAACCCTTTTTAGCATTCATTATCCCTCCCAATGTCCCATTCTTTACTCTGCCCCTCCCCAAATTATTTGATCCTTCCTGTTCCCTTATTATCCTTTTCTCCTTTATATTGCTGTGAAAATGAGAATCTCTGCTTCATGAAATTGCTTTCTATGGTTGCCCTGTTTAATTAGAATGTATCAGTACCAACAAAGAAATAATGTTTCTACAAAGGCACATCAAAAATCCGGCACCTCCACCAAATCATCTCTATGTAGATAACTGTTCTCTTTAGTTAGTGTTTGTAATGGATATAGTAGTGGCAACCTGTACATAATTAGCAGTTTGCAATGATTTTGACCTGAGTCTTAGTAGACTCTAACTGTAGATCCACTTTTACAGTTTCCTTGTTTAGTACTTAGGTAGAGAGTACTCATTAACAAATCACAATTTTGTCTGTCTACGGAGGTCAGTTAAAAATGAGGACAGGTCCCAAATAAGATACAACAGCCAAGGGGTTCTCCCTCCTATGGAGAGAACAGTAGCAAAATTCAAGTTTTTCAGCAATGGCTAGAAATATGTGTAATAAGATAAAAGATTTATTTCTTTTATAGCTTTATTGTGAAATACAAAAACACATTTAATGTATAAAATTCGATGATATTGGACACATGAGTTTATACCTGTGATGTCATCATTGCAACCAAGGTAATACCTGCCTGTGCATGAGAAGGTACTTCAAAGGAAGTAAGGCTAGTAAGAGCAAAATGTGAGGGACTTTCCATCCAAACAAAGGACTGAATAATTTCAGGGGTCATGAGGTTAAGTAGAAATCCCAAAAGTAAGGCCACAGGAGCCTCATTTGACCTTTAACTTCTGTCACTGTGTGCAAAGATAATGACAGTCTTTTGTCAGGAAGTCAATGGAGATATATAACAAGCAATGAGTTTCCTCTGCCTGTTTCTTCACAAAGTCAGAATCCACAAAACTTACTGCAATGTACAAATACAAATATTTATGATCATTGGTAAGTTCTCTAGGTTGTAAAAGATGGTCTCCAGAGAGTTTTATAATGTAAGGGTTCAGCAGTGTCAGCTTTCATTAGCTAGTAGAAGGGGAAAGTTGGTCCAGAAAAATCAGAATCCAATGTCTGTGGTATCCTGTGGGAACAAGAGACCTTTTAAGTTGTCGTTTGGTAATTGGACAGGAAAGTCATGAATAGCATACCTTCTTTGTGAAGAAAGGGATTCTTAATTTTTGTTTGATGTCATGGCCAAGGAAACACATTCAGGCCTGATGAAATTGGAATTTATCTGCAGAACACTGCCAGCAAGAGGAAGAAATCAATTCTGCAAGACTCTCAATCTGAAAAACAAACAGAAAGCCATCCACATAACGAACAAAAGTGAAGTCCTTGGGAAACTGGATGTGGCTGATGGCTGATATAGCTGAGCATTTTCAAGCAGTTAAAGGATGCTTCTGTAAATCCTTTGTCATAACTGGCTGCACATATTGTTGATTTTCCCAAGTATATGCAAGGAGATCTGGAGAGTATGGGAGTAAAGATATATTCAATAATGTTTAGCATGGATCTATGTCTAAAAATAGGCAATAGCTTTGAGGAGTGAAAACAAGATATCAACTATCAACGCTGGTATGCCAAGGAAGCAAGAAAGTAAGGTCTTGTTAATGGGCTTTCAATCTTATACAAAGTGGTAACCACACCAATTTGTCTCTTTGTGACAGACAGAGTAGGGAAACAATAATGGCTAGTACAGGAATAATAAATACTGTCTGAATGTGTGGGTATAATGGCTCGTCCTGCTATGGCCTCCTTCCTTCAGTAGGTACTGGAGAGTTGCAGCAAGAACGTTGCCAGATTTACTCAGAGAGCTGAAGATTTGACTTTTATGTATTGTACATCTGAGCCATCTTTGGTCAAGAGGCTCTCAGGGCTGATTTTAAAGTCGGGAATGCCTATAAAAAAAGATACCTTGATAAAGAAATAAAGTTGGGATGTTACTAGGTTGTAAGCTAGAAATTCTTCTACTCTTAGAGTTGCAGAAACACTCCCTACTGAAACACATTAAATAATAGCACCCATTTACCATATAAGTAACCTCACAAATGATTTGCCACCTGGTGTCTTTTAGTCCATCCTGAGCCCCTCACCCTGCAGATGATGTTGACCCATTGTTATAACCACCACTTTCGCTAGGTATAATTTGCAGAAGACAGACATCACTGAACTTTATCATGAAGGTGGTGGCCCTAATGCCACTGACCAATGGCTTTTTTAACAAATTGGTCTCTGTGTATGTGTTCCAGACTCATGGTTAAGGCAGGTACTAAAGGAGTCAGTAGGACTAATTCACAAAGCAGATACTTGTTTCTTTGTAGAGAAAAGGACTCATCGTCATCTCCAACTAAGATTCAATAGGGAGGATTGGACATATCTGCAAACTCAACATTATAGAGTCTGTACAGACTTCCTCCTCTTACAGGTTTCTTTTTTATTTTCATAAACCTAGTCTTGATCTTAGTGTTACAGAATTGATTAGTGTGACCCTCCAGATGTCTGAAAAATCTGAGACATTGACAATAAAATCTTTAAGCTACTATTGTACTGACTGCCTTTCTTTGAAGCAGGAATGGATGCTCTGTAAACCACAGCAGAGGCTCTTTGCCTTTTACCTACTTATCAATGATCCATAGTTCCTCAACATGCTTCAACATAATATATAATTACCATGAGTCAGAGTCTGCTGATTCTGCCTGTGTTTGTGAGTATGAGCCATGTCCCCACACCTCTCATATGACTGTTATTTTATCTCTGTGTTGTGACTATACTATGATAAAGTGGCAATTACCTCACACAATGCTATGCTCTCCAGCAGCTCATTATAGAGTGACTCAGTGCCAAATCTCCAAATTTCTTCTGGGTTTCTAGCTGACTTTTGGTACCATTTATATCCATTGGTCCTGTTTAAAAACTTAAAGGTGTTAGTTTGGGACATGCTAGAGTTGTACTAAAGAAAAGAGCAGGAGACAGTGAGAAGAGCTTTCAGGTTATATATTCAAATCTGATACCCATAGAATGACAAAGGAAAGAGGGATCATGGTGCATTAAGAATGATAGACGATAGAAATGTCCAAAAGAGTTCTGCAAACATAAAGGGGTCTTCATATCATCAGCCTAGCTTTTTGTGGGAAGGAAGATCTTATAATTTCCACTAAAGTTAGGCATTGGCTTAGAATAACGTTGGCAGGGGAATATGGCTTTGACATCAAAATGAGGTTGGATCCTGAGAAGGAATCATTTGAGGTCAGTATTATTATTATGCCCCAGAAAGGTGTGTTTGTTTACATGCCTTAATGCTTACTCTCTCTATACAAGTATCTATCTATATTTGACTCATGAAATGTGCCTAACAAATGCAGAAATATAAAATATAAAACCTATAGGAAGGTGTTTAGTCTTACTGCAACTTGATATGCCATGTTTTTGACACTCATGAGAAACCTGTTCTCTCCTAAACAGAAATGGAGGAGTAGATTGGGGGTGGGGGGAATTGGAAGGAGGTACTGAATCAACCTTGGATGCAACTGTAAAGTATTACAAATCAAAACTGAAGACTTCACATTAGATTAATCTCAGGGGAAGTAAAATAGTAAATATCCCTAGAATTACTCATCAGATACTCAAAGAAATTGTCTACAATTAAACTTTAATTCCAATAGGGTCACACAGAAAATGAAAGAATGTGGTTATAGCATCAGTTTGACATACCTGAAAGCTAGCTATTTTGACATTAATTGAAAAGAGCACTATATTAGCTAAAGTTCACATTTCTGAGACTGTGAGTGCGCTTACTAAATTTTCATTTGAGAATTCCCTTCTGATGTATTTTTAACCTGCATTTCTTGGGAAAACCAAGATATCTTCCTCTGGATCTAATACAGTAGGAGGCCAGACATAATGAGCCAAACAAGACTTTGGGAAGACATGTTGATATTTGAACTCATCCCATGGCTTATACCTTACAGAAGCAGTTGTTCCTGGGAATCCTCAGGCTCTTACAATGTAGAAGCAAATGTGGTAGCTGATCTCATCAGATACAAATGTTTCCTGTCTGTGTGACAGCTGACTCTGCCTGATTAGATTCTCCTAAGGCAGATCATCAGTAGACTGCAATCACAGGGGCTATGACAGAGGAGATCTAAAGGTTCATTCTACAAAGAAATGGTAAATATCTGATGTTATAGATATGCTAATTGGTTGACTTGATCACTCTATTATGTATGTGTGTACTGAAGCATTACCTCATACTCCAGACGCATTCACAGTTATTTGCCAGTTAAGTATGAAATAAAAATTTTGAAAAGGCAGTTAGGTGACAGTTCAGAAATGTGACAATAGTAATAAAAATGAAATACAGGAAATTACGAAATCAGCAAAATAATAGACCAGTTAACATGAAGTGAGTGATTCCAACGAGTTTTAGATATATTTTAATTGAAATATAATTATATCATTTACCCCCTTTGTCCCCACCTCCAGTCCTTCCCAGCTACATTTCCTCCGACATCCCCATGCTTCTTCTCTCAAGTTGATAGTCTTTCTTTTCTTTTATTATTATTGTTACACATATGTGTGCCCAAACATTTATAAATATAAGTATTTACTCTCTTACAAAAAGGTAATAGCAATTTTCAACAGAGGTATTTTTAAAATTGGGAGAGTGTACTGGCTGATTTTGTGTGTCAACTTGGCACAAGCTAGAGTCATCAGAAGAAGGAACCTCAGCTGAGGAAATGCCTCCATGAGATCCAGCTATAAGGCATTCTCTCATTTTAGTGGTCAAGGTGAGAGGGCTTATTCCATGGTAGGTGGTGCCATCCCTGGGCTTGTGGTCTTATGTTTTATAAGATGGTGACTGAGCAAGCCATGGGAAGCAGCAGTAAGCAGCTCCCTCCATGGCCTCTGCTTCCAGCTCCTGTCTCTGGGATCCTGCCCTGCTTGAGTTCCTGTCCTCACTTCCTTCAATGATGAACAGCAATGCTGAAGTGCAAGCCAAATAAACCCTTTCCTCCCCAACTTGCTTCTTGGTTATGGTATTTCATTGCAGCATTAGAAACCCCAACTAAGACAGGGAGTCACCCAGAAAATACATGAAACAAGGCTTTTCTTTAATGCATTATCACTCTTGTAGTCCCTTAAATGTCTGTTTATACAAATAGGTTAATTCATGTGTTCATTAATTCATTCACACTTCTATATTCTTTTAGTGTCCAACTCGCGTAAGCATTCCTGGGTAATTTCCACTTCATTTGCTGCAAAGGCAATGGTTTCTACAGTGCTTCTCATAGGAGAATGTGGGCAAATGATGAAAAAAAAATCTTTGAAACAATGAGATAGGTACTATTTTGCTTTGTTTTCTATGGCTCCATCAAAAACATAAGTCTGTGCTATGATTTCAGGTTTGGCATTTTGGCTTTATCGAATAACAACAGATTTGAAATACTTTGCTGGTTGAGTTGTCTACAAATAACCGATAAAAATGTGGTGTTTATCAACAATGTACATGCATGTACATTTAATAACTAACTCTCTGTTCTTTGAGCACCAAAAGACTATATATCATTCCATATGGTCAAGGTCAAAAGAATAAATCCAAACCAAATGAAAAGTTTCCAAAAGCCATATGTACCAAGAACCTCTAAAAGTCCCTGGGACACAAAGAGCACTTTCTAGTTGGTCTTTGTATTTTCTCTGTTCCTGGCTGTTCAGATACATGCCCAAGCAATTCAATATCATCACAGGCTACTCACCTCCTCATTTCAACCTTTCAAATAGTTTGTACCAGGAAATCACAAGGGCCCTGATCAGCACTCTCAAAAGAGGGAATCATTCTGCTACCACATCAAAAGCATTTGAATAGTTCTGCTAGTTACTGGGAAGGTGAAAGCTAAAATGTTGAAACTGCTGTATTATTATTTTGAAGTGAAATAGCAGTCTCATCAGCTCAATTGGCATAGAACTGTACATGCCCAGAAAGCCAAAGTCTCGGCCTTACACAACACTTTATATCTTACACTTGATTAATGTTTATTTTTCACATGCTAATCTCCCCATGCCCCTGTTCTTCATTCAGAAACAATAGAAAAGTCATCCGAAGCTAGTTTTAACACCTGTGAATTCCCACAGTCTGCAACTAGAGATAGTGATCCTTTGATTAA
The DNA here is from genome assembly GCF_903995425.1 of Onychomys torridus. NCBI lineage: Eukaryota > Metazoa > Chordata > Mammalia > Rodentia > Cricetidae > Onychomys > Onychomys torridus. The sequence continues at coordinate 76,371,187 of NC_050455.1, forward strand.
ATGACTGCCTTAAACATCAGAGGTATGAAGTTCAACTTCTGCACTGAGACTCAATTTTCGTGAGAAACTCTGTTTTAATTTTAGTGATTATATGCAATGGGACAGAATCACAATGGCTTACAGGTGTACAGATTTAATTTTCTGACAAGGGAAATATAAAATGGTTCTCAACTTTGACATCAATGGGACTTTAAATCTGCCCAGTACCACACATGTAGAAGAGCAAGTCCTCTAAATAGAGAAGGATCATAGATCATGAAGCCTTTGCATGGACCATAAGATTCTGCATACTTTGTATACCTTGTTTACATGGAACATTTCACATTTTCTTCACTGGGTATATCTCCCAGATGAGCATGGTTGGTCTGTCTTCATCTCAGTGCTTAACAGTTTCTAACCACAAGGTTCCAGAGTAAATGCTCAAGTGTGGTAGGCCATGGATATCTCTTTCTGAAAGTATCACTGGCTTTGCAACACATGAAAACACATATATTTCTCTGCAGTTGTTCAATACTCTGCTCCACTATGTGTTTTTTCAGCAATGCCCCCTTTTAAGGAATCCATATACCTGCAATACACAGTAATAGTCTTTTTAATTTTTAAAAATAAAGTGACATTATTTTCTTTCATTGTGTTGCAGTCCTGTCTACTCTTTTCCTCTTTATCTATCCCTTTGTTACCATAAACCAAGGTCTCACTCCCTTTGAACCTATAATATTTATCATTATTTCTTCCATATTTACATGTATAATTCACTTTGGGATCCTTACATATCATGTAAACATTTCAAGTATTTTCTTCCTAGTGTGAATACTAGTTTCCTTTTTTTTCAATGGTCATACTTAGTATATAGATAAGTAATTGAATTTTGCATATTGATCATATATTCTATAGCCATATTGAACTCACTGCTACTAAAAAGCTTTAAGTAGATTCTGTAAGATTACCTATTAACGAAAGCATGGATAATTTAATAGAGGTAGTAGTTCTGTCTTTAAATCTTGCTCTGGGTTATTGTTAATGTTTATAATTGAAATAGAGTAACTTCCCTTTTCCCACTCTCATTCTTCGCCCCAGGCCGTCCTAGAGACCTTCTCTTGAGCTGCTTCCATGCCTGCCCCTGTCAAGTTGACAGCTATAATCTGTTGAGGGTGCTGATATTTTGTTTATGATCTAACAAATAAAGCTTGCCTGAAGATCAGAATGTTGGAGCCACTAGTTAGCCATAAAGGCAGTGGTGGCACACATCTTTAATTCCAGCACTTGAGAGGTAGAGGTAGAGAGATATCTGTGAGTTCAAAGCTACCCTAGGATACACAAGATTGATACAGCCTAAAAGAGAAACAGAGGCAGACAGTGGTGACACACACCTTTAATCCCAGCACTTGGGATCTCATGCCTTTGCTCCCAGTACTTGGGAGGCATACAGGCCTTTAATCTCAGCACTAGGGGAGCTGAGAAAGTAAGTGATATGCTGGGTGGAGAAAAGGGATATAAAGCAGGAGGAGACAAGAGCTCAGTCCTTTTCTGCCTAAGGATTCAGTAGAGGAAGTAAGAAGTCTCTCTGGTGTCTGGCTCCTTTATCTCTCTCTCTGATTTTTCAGCATTTATCCCAATATTTTTATTAAGACCAATTAGGATTCATGCTACAATTGAGTCTGTTTTGTTGTTTGGATATATATGGGTTGTCCTGTATAGAACCTCCACGTTAGCGGCAAATAAAAGTGCTAAGATCAGGGACTTTTCTGTATTTTGTTTAACACATGGATAAACTTAGTTCAGAATAAATAGATGACCTATAGAGCTTTAAAAAATATGCACCAATTTTTTTCTTTATTAAGAACTTTTTTATTCATTCTTCATACCAACCAGAGATCCCCCTCTCATCCCTCCGCCTGCTCATCCCCAGCTTCCCCAACAACCCACCCACCATCCCCTCCTTGAAAAAGGTTAAGGCCTCCCATGGGGAGTAAGCAAAGCTTGGTACATTCAGTTGAGTCAGGTCTAAGCCTCCTCCTCGAGCATTAAGGTTGTGCGAGTTAACCCACCATATGTAATGGGCTCCAAAATGCCAGCTCATGCACCAGGGATAGATCCTGATCCATTGCCAGGGCCCCTTAAACAAATCAAGCTCCACAACTGTCTCGCTTATACAGAGGGCCTAGTCCAATGCCATGCAGGTTCCACAGTTGTTGATCTAAAGTTTGTGAGTTCCTACTAACTTGGTTCATCTGTCTCAGTAGATTTTTCCCATCATGATCTTGATGCCCCTAGCTCATAAAATTCCTCTTCCCTCTCTTCAACTGGAATCCTGGAGCTCTACCTGGTGCTTGGCTGTGGATCTCTGCATCTGCTTCCGTCAGTTACTGGATGAAAGCTCTATGATGACAGGGTATTCACCAATCTGATTTCTACACCGGGGTAGGCCAGCTCAGGCACCCTCTCCACTATTGATAGTAGTCTAAGCTGGGGTCATCCTTGTGGATTCCTGGGAACTTCCCTAGCACCAGGTTTCTCCATCCCAATGATGTCTCCCTCTATCAAGGTATCTCTTTCATTGTTCTCCAATTCCTTCCCTGTTCCAGCTCAACCATCCCATTTCCTTATGTTCTTACCCCCATTCACTACCCTATATTCCCCCCAATAGCTCCTAGTTTACTCAAGAGATCTCATCTATTTTTCCTTCACATGTCAATTCATGCATACCTCTTGGGATCCTCTTTATTAGCTAGCTTGTCTTGAGCTATGGGTTGTAGTCTAGTTATCCTTTGCTTGACATCTAGTATCCACTTATGACTGAGTACATACCCTGTCTGTCTTTCTGAGTCTAGGTTACCTCACTCAGGGTGATATTTTCTAGTTTCATCTGTTTGCCTGTGAATTTCATGATGTCATTGTGTTTTACTGCTGAGTAGTACTCCATTGTTATATGTACCATATTTTCTTTATCCATTCTTTGATTGAGGAATATCTAGGTTGTTTCCAGGTTCTAGCTATTACAAATAATGCTGCTATGAACATAGTTGGAGCATGTGTCCTTGTGGTATGATTGAGCATTCCTTGGGTATAAGCCCAAGAGTGGGTCTTGAGGTAGATTAATTTCCACTTTTCTGAGAAACAGTCATACTGATTTCCAAAGTGGCTATTTGAGTTTGCACTCACACCAACAGTATAGGAGTGCTCCCCTTCTTCCACATCCTCTCCAACATAAGTGTTATCAGTGTTTTTGACCTTAGCCCTTCTGACAGGTGTAGGATGGTATCTCAGAGTTGTTTTGATCCAGACTGTGATTGGAAAAAGTACAGAGACAACTAGCCAAACTAGTGGAAACAATGTTTCTTAACTTATTAGTCTATTCTTCAAATAGCCAACCCAGATATGCCTCAGTGATAAATTCCAACTTGGAAAAAAAAATTAAACACCTGGTAATGTAAGAATAAAGACTTCTACCTTGGATTAGTCTTGCTGTAGTGTCCAGGAATTTCTTTTTACCTTCCTTTGTGACTGATTCTCCCTCCCCCACCCCGAAAAAAAAAAAACAGAAATTATAAATACTGTTAAGGCTAAAAAGAAACCCAAAAGCTTCAGTCATCAAAGTAGTTTATTATCAATCCAAGATGACATTAACATAAACTTGGGGGGAAAATCCTGAGGATGTATTAAAGGATGTCAGAGATGGTGCATGGATGAGACTCATCAACAGGAATCCTTCAAGGAATTATCTGTTGCTTAGTTCTGGCAAGACATTTCTGTTTCTCATGCAGGTCCTAATTTTAACGTCATATCTCATAGAGATCTGATCAGAAGAATCACAAATGTAGCTCCTCCACTGTCCAGGTCATCCATTAATACCCAAGCTTGTCCTCCTTACATCAGTTTCTACCTTAACATTCTTTATGTATTTATCTGTTTTCTGTTTATTCTACTCCTCTGGAAGACTTCATCTTTTATCTTCATCTATACATCTGAGGGCATGGATCACTGGCAGTGGACAGGTATTCATTCAATGATAAAAAGATGCTCCTGAGCTTAAGATGAGGTTATGTCCTGATGCATTCCTGGTAAGTAGAAAACATCCTACATGTAAAATATGTACTACACCTAACCTACTGATTACTATAGCTCAGCAATCCACTACACTAGGAAGCACTAGCTGGCTACTCTGATGACCTTGAGGCTGACTGGACTGCAGCCCATCATTGGGACAGGCAACTGTAGCGTATTTCTGCCAGAGAAAGATGGAAATTCAAAATCCGATGCACAGTTTCTACTGAGTGTTTATTCATTCTGCATCATCATTAAGTTGAAAAAAATCAAATGAACATGACATAGGGACTGTTTCTATAGGACACAAAAGAAAATATGAACCATTATTTCCAGCTATATAATTAGGAAATTGGAAGATGGAGAAATAATCAGGATAAAAAGTTCTAGCTTAGTACTTCTACAGAAAACAAATATTATTACAGGGATTACACCTTGAAATCTAAAGGAATAAATAAAATTGTACTTTGAAGCTCTTAAAACATACCTAAACACACAAATTCATATTTTCCTGTAAAGTAGAAAATGGAAAGCCATTTTTGAAAACTACCATTTTACATAACATAATTACTATAGAAACTATATTTCAGATATGCTAGGCACAAAAGTTTAGCACCTAAGAACTTGGAATTTTTTACTTAAATGTATGCATCTCAGTCTGTTTTATCACACTGATTATTGTACTGATTTTAAGCTTCCAAAGGAAAAAGCTGTGAGTCTGGGAATAAGATCTACCTTGGCCAAGGAACAATCTGTAAGATTCCACCTGCTTCTCTATGCTCTGAGAAGAAAGGCATCTGATTTAATCTCTATAGCAATCTTTCTACAGCTCTCTAGCTTAGAATCTTGAGTACCAATAAGTACTAATCATGACAATGGTATATATGGCCTCTTAGTGTGTAGTCATGTCACCCAGACCTCCTGAGCCAGAGACCTGAGAGCAATAGCCAGATACACCCACTGCTACTGTACCATCACCCTTCCTCATTTCTTGCCTCCTTGTAGACTATTGAGATAGATATGGATATAAGCCTTTGCCTCTTCTGTTTATTATGTCCTACAAGAAGATAGAGTGCTCCAAACTGCATTTTTTTTCCTTTTACAATTTTCATGCCTTTTCCCCTTCCTTCTCTCCTTACCCCTTTTCCTCTGACCTTTTTGGGACAGGAATCCAAATCATGGTCCTCCTACCTTAACCTGGAGTTCAGGAACTGCAGACACATGTCACCATATTCAACTCCTTTTATATTGCTTAATGTTACATAAAATCTCAGTGTTCTTGAATCAATAATCATTAGTTTCAATTACAAATTTGTTGTGTCATAAACTAGTTATCATCACAGAGCATTTTAAAATATCCTTAGAAGTTTCTTCTTAACACAACATAGATGAGAGATTTTCTTTCCTCCCAAATGATGCCTTCAACCAAACACTGAGTGTAAGGAGGACCATATCCACACACTCCCTTGTGGTTATTGCCATCCTAATTTCTCTTCAGTAGTCGGTTAGGCTAACCTTTACCAAGGGTCTTATCTTGTCTGGATTGCTCTCCCATCATTCTCAAAATGTTGTCTTCTCTAGTATTTTTTCTCTCTTATAGGGTAATTTTATTATCTGCTATTAAATATAAACCACCTGCCAATACTTGGTGAATCATCACTTTGATAAGAGCCTCCCACAGATGAGAAGAATTGCAGGCTCCACTTCTCATGGTTTCATGCTCCATGGGGATCCTGACATTTGACATTTAAATCCATGAGGAGGCAGTACATCCTTTCAGAAATAAGTGTGAGCATTAACAGAATGGAGCACCTGAATCCTTAGCCACCACAAACTTAGAGCACCCTCCACTTCTCAAAGAAACTCTTGAGTGAATGAGTCACAGGTTAACTCTTTTTTAATAAAAGTGTGAGTGGCAATTAGATTAATATAATTTATATAATACAAGTGAAGGAAATTTCATCTTGAAATAACCAGTTTCCATTGTTTAATTAAAAAATATACATTTGTACAAGCTATCCATAAATGATATGGCTGTATAGGGACAGCAGAATCTTTCTTGAAAAGGCTCTAATTATACTGCAGAATTAGATGGAATTTCTACAGGCAAAATGAACTAATTCTCTTCTTTTTAATGCTATAGAGACAAAAAAAAAAAAGGGTGATTTGTTTTATAATATCCATGCATGTTCATTGTTAGAAGTAAACGTCCAGAGTGGCCTGCTGTATTAACATACATCCTGGTTTCTAAGTCTCTTTCCTTGCATAGAGACAAGCATCATTAATGAAATAAAGTATCCTATCTGATCACAGGTGCAGGTAAAGGAAAGGTGAACATGTAGCAATGATTCCTGACAAGTAGACAAATAATTAACCACTGACTACTAATGAAGTACAATTATCCAGAACAGTGTAATGATTATCAGTCATTTTTTTAATTGACCCCTGAGCAAGTACACAAAGACATGGGAGAAAAGCACTTGACAAGAGTTTCTCCCACCTGCCTATCACTGCATTTCCTATTGTCACACCTTGTTGGTACTCAGGGGAAGAGCACACAGCAGCTCTGTGAGGTTTCTAAATAATACATCAAAACTGGGCTCATCATTTACCTTCATCGTTATTTTTCTATGTCACCACGTTGAAGTCTTATTTTCTTGCTCATTTTGGGTTGCAAGGTTGGGGTAGGAAATAAAGAGCACCATGAAAGAGAGAGAATGTCATGCAGAAGGAATTGTTTGGGATCAATAGACAAACAAAGAAGTGCAGTGGAAATTGCAGGAAGAAAGAAAGATGCTCATTACTCCTGACACAGAAATGCATGTCTTTCTTCTCTGCTCACAAGTCCGTAGGGACCCAGAGATCATCAGCTGAGTGTGACATTCTGTTCTGTCATAGCTGTACAGAAAAGGCTATGATATGGAAACTACATAGGGAATGGCACCTGATAGATGGAAATAAAAAATCCTACAGAATTAACCACTGCAAAACCAAATCTCATCAGAGATGGCTCTGAATAAAATATGCATTCCAGTCCATGTCTCAGTCAGTATTTTCCAGTAGCTTTTTTTGTTAACTACTCCATAAATTATTTACAGAGGAAAAAATTTATTTCATGATCTTCAGAACAAAGGTCTTAATAAATCTTTGAAATCATAATGTTCTTCTTACACAGAGTATTCTCTCAAGAATAGTGGCACTGTCAGGAAATTGAGAGTGTAATGAAATGTTCAAGTAATATTTTTTATTCATTTTAACATATTGAACATTTTCAAGTAATTGTGTTCCCATCAGGAATTCCAAACTATAATCAAAACAATGATTTATTTTCCAAAAAGTTTTACTTTGGCAATACTTAATGCCAACACTGTTTTCTGCTAAATAAATTTAAACAATAGATTTATCAAGTTTAATCTTCATAAGCCTGCCGGGAAAAAAATACTGGTAATGTCTGACAAAAGCCAGTTTTGTAATATCTAAAGCAGAGCATCACCTGTGGGAGACCTGCTCCCACTTTTACCCCAAGGTACTCTTGAGGAAGAAGTGAGAAATATTTAGATAGAAGGATAGAGGAGAGAGAGAGAGAAAAAAAAGGACAGGATAGCTCCAGAGGGCCTGGATCCTTATCCACAAGTCCCTTCTGTCTCTTCTAAAGGACTTTTAAAAGGAATGGCAAGGGGCAGGGAAAAAAGACCTCCCCTTGCTAAATCAAAGCATACCACACAAACAAGTACAGACCATTCCAAACACCTGGTAACCATGCACATGGTCAAGCAATCTTCTAATGCAGCTCTGCTGGGTAAAGCAAGCTCAGATCACACTAGGAAACCTTTGTAGGCCTCCATAGTTGCTCTCGAAAATTTTTGAAGAAAATTTGAAGACTTTTTATAGTCTGAATAAAGACCCATTTGGGAAATCTTATCCTCACATCCTTCCAGATTCTTAGTGTCCCAGCTGCCTAGTGTCTTCCAGAGCAGAAAAAAATAGACCCTGGCCGGGCGGCAGTGACAAATCCCAGCACTCGGGAGGCAGATCTCTGTGAGTTAGAGGCCAGCCTGAGCTAGGAAAGGCACAAAGCTACACAGGGAAACCCTGTCTCGAAAAACCAGAAAAACAATAGACCCTGACCATCCAAAACTCCCATTTCTTTTTCTACAGCAAGCCAAAGAATATTTTTTAAGATTTATTTATTCATATTCATGTGCATTAGTATTTTGCCTCCACATATGATAGTGCAACACATGCATGCCTACTGGTCATGTAGGTCAGAAAAGGTCATTCATGTGTCTCCTAGAATTAGAGTTACAGGTTGTTGTAAACCACCGTGTGGATACTGGGAATTGAACCTGGGTCCTTTGGATGAACAACCAGTACTCTTAATCATTGAGCTATCCCTATAGTCCTATCCACCCCACTCCTAGTCAAAGAGTTTTGATCCTTCTCTTATTCATAACTTAACTGATATTCTAAACAGGCAGTTGAAATTCAAATGACAGACTTTTAAATGTGCTATTTTAAGTTAAAATGATAATGTTAAGGTATGAAATTTACCATACAAGCTTGTGGTTCTCATCTGGAGGCACTGTTTGAAGAGGTCATGGACCTGGCCAGTGAAAGAGGGTCACAAGGAACAGGTTTAACTGGTTATAGTTGTGTAGCCATAAGTTTTCTCAGGTCCTATCCAGTCCCACAGTCCTATGTTCCTGCAGTCCCGCCTGGCCCCGTGGTCCCTCAGCCACTTATAAAATCATCATTTGGAGGCTTAATATTAATTACCAATTGTATTGCCTATGGCAGGTTTCTTGCGAGCTAGCTCTTATAAATTATCCCATTTCTATTAATCTATAAGTTGCCACATGGCCGTGGCATTACAGGTTTGCTGGCATCTATCTGCTCCTTTAGCAGCTGCTGGCAGCTTTCCCTCCTCTACTTTCCTATCTGTATATCTGCTTGGATTTTCTACCTACCTCTACGCTGCCTTGTCATAGGCCAATGCAGCTTTTTTCATCAAACAATGAGCATAACACAAATTCACAGCATACAGAAAAGCATCCCGCAGCATAGTTTTATCTGCTTCTGGTCATGTTCTATCCTTTGTATGATAAGTGTCATAAGAAAAGTTCCTGAACAGACTCCTGTCACCATTGAGTTCCTCTTCTATGCCTTAACCATCATGATGGACTGCAAAACTCTGAAACCATGAGCCAACATAAATCATTGTTCCAATAAGTTACTTGGCAGGCATTTTGACACAAAAAGGAGAAAAAGCAACCAATAGACCATAATAATCCTGATCCTGAGTGAGGTAACCCAGACTCAGAAGGACAAACATGGTATGTACTCACTCATAGGAGGATACTAGATGTAAAACAAAGATGACTAGACTGCTACACAACTCCAGGGAGGCTACCTAGAAAATGGGACACTAGGAAAGACACAGGGATCACCCAATGACAGAGAAATTGATGAGATCTACATGAACAACCTGGACAACAGTGGGAGTAATGAAGGGCAAGGTTTGAGGGAAAGAAAGCTTAGGGGAGCAAGAGATCCCAGCTGGATCAAGAACAGAAAGGGAGAACAAGGAATAACAGACCATGATAAATGAAGAGCACATGAGAACAGGAATAGGCAGAGTGCTGGAGAGGTCCCCTTAAATCCACAATGATACATCCTCTATAGACTGTTGGCAATGGTCCAGAGAAAGCCTGATCTGACCTAGTCTGGTGATTAGATGGCCAAACACCCTAAAGGTCGTGCTGGAACTCTCATCCAATAACTGATGGAAGTGGATGCAGAGATCCTCAGCCAGACCCCAGGTGGAACTCCAAGTGTCCAATTGTCGAGAAAGAGGAAAGAGCGTGAATTGTTGAGACCAAGATTGGAAAAAGCACAGGGACAAATAGCCAAATGAATGGAAGCACATGAATTATGAACCAAAGGCTGTGGAGCCCCCAGCTGGATCAGGCCCTCTGGATAAGTGAGACAATTGAATAGCTTGAACTGTTTGGGAGGCATCCAGACTGTGGGACCAGGACCTGTCCTTAGTGCATGAGCTGGCTGTTTGGAACCTTGGGCTTACACAGGAACACTTTGCTCAGCCTGGAAGGAGGGGACTGGACCTGCCTGTACTGAATCCACAAGGTTTAAATGAATCCCCAGGGGAGTCTTGGCCCTGGAGGAGATGGGAATAGAGGGGAGGGGATGGGGAGAAGGTGGGGGCAGGAGGGGGGAGGACAGGGGAACCCATGGCTGATGTGTAAAATTAAAACACAAATATATTAATAAAAAAACAAAAAAAAAGATGGATTTGTGAAATTAAGCTGAATATTCAAGAAAAAACATAATAATAACATTTCAAAGTTATCACTCACTGGGCTATATATCCCTTAGAGAAGGAGATTTCTTTTTCATATCATACAAAGGGAAACATGTATTGTTTCATTGATATACTAGATTATTTTACATGCAGCAGAATTTAAAGCCTCAAGATTTTTACAGATGAGTCCACACATTAAAATGTAGAGGACAAATATCATCATGAAATTTATGCAGAATTGACTTAGACTTGTGTAGTCCTCAAGGTGTGCTTGATTAACTCTGGTCCATAAAAATTAAAACAATAATCAGTTCTCAAGTTTTAAATTGTGTGATATTGTGAGTAGTAGGTGAAGTCATGTGGACCTTACTCTGTCTAGCTTGGAGTCTAAACCATTAATTTGTTCAGTGTATAAATAGAGTATGTTACCTGCTCAACAGTCACATACTAACTCTAACAGTTATCAATCTTACTACAGTACAATCACAGAGGTGTATCAAATTAGCACTGATTTTACTCAATAATGGTTCCTGACCATGAGATCAGTTCGCTGGCCATTCATAGAAGCTACAAATACTTGCAATTAATGAAAAGTGAGTTTGTAATAAACTAGTAAAGGACAAAAATCATGTGCCATGATTACTAAAATCAGTAAGGAGTTATTGTTACTTTTTGCTGATAAATTGGAATTTATCAGACATGTGTATTTCAACATAAACAGTATACATAGGGTCACTACTGGCTTCAGGCTTCTACTTGGGGGTCTTGGATCATATTCCTTATGGCTATGAGGAGGTTATTTTTAGCTTGTGTGTGTGTGTGTGTGTGTGTGTGTGTGTGTGTGTGTGTATACTATGTGTTTATATGATTTGTGTTTTTTAATACATCGGCATGTGTGAGTGATGTTGTATATGACCACAGCATACATATGGAGGTCAGGGAACAGCCTCAGTGTCAGTCTAGTCTGCCGCCTGGTTGAGATGAGGCCTTTTGTTGTTTTTCCATTGAATCCATCAGGACAACTGGCCAGTGAGCCTCTGGGGACTCTCCCATCTATTCATAGGAATCACACTGTGTCTTATTTCTACATGGGTTCTGGGCATTCAGACCCAGATCCTCCCACTGTTAAGGCAAGCATTTTACTCACAAACCACCTCCCAACACCCTGTAGTATTTTTATGAGAATTCTCTTTACAATTATGAAAGTATTCCAATTATTCAATCTTCAATAAACATTTGGCATAAAAATCAAAAATAAACACAAGAGTGCTAAAATTTTTAAAGATGAACAAACTGTAGAGTCCTTTACTATTTATTTTCCTTGTTGTTGTGACCAAATACCTGACAAGTTGGGGCTCATGGTTTTTCAGGTACCTTATCATGGTGGGGAATGTGTGGTTGTGGGATCAACTCTCAGGTGCAGAGGATGAGGCTGCTTGACACAGCTGAAAGAATCAGGAAGCAGAGAAAGGAGCACATTGGGGTTTATTTTTCTTCTATTCTCCTTTATAATCAGTCTGAGATCTCTGCCTATGGATGGTGCCTCCCACATTTAGGTCAGTGCCCACAATCAATTCATCATGTCTAGAAAAACATTAACAGACAAATTCAAGATGTCCTGCACTAATGATCTAGACTTTCATTGAGCCATTTGGGTTGGTAGTCAAAATTAGTAATCACGAGTCTACTCTGGGTCAACTGAGCAACCAATCACTTCACTTTAAACCATAGTATCTCACCTCTGGACCCTGAAGATTCATCTCATAAAGCAAAAGTCATTTAGTTAATCTCTAAGTCCTTATAGTCTTAAAGATTCCAAAATTATTCAAAAGCCCCAAATCTAAAGTCTTGATTTAACTGTGAGCCCTTGTGAAAAGAAATTATATACTTCTAATACACAGTGATGCAAAGTAATCATTCCCATCTCAAAAATGAGGATCAGGAGGATGGCAGGGAAATACTGGAACTCCAAAATAACAACCCAGTAGAGCAAGTACAAAGGCTTAGTTGCACAACTGTCATCTTGGAGTCATATTAGCATCATCTGTGCTTCAGCAGGCCCCAGTTGTCCTTCATCTCCATAGTTCTGTGTTCTACAGCTCATGTTACTTCCTTTTTAAGACTGCTTCAGCAGTACAAGCTGCTTTCCCTATGAGAATTTTCTGGAATTTCCTAAATTCTCAGTCCCCATGGTAAATTAGGCTTCACAGTCAAAGCTTCACAGTTTTCTCTGGAGCTCTGTAGAGTCCACACCAGTATGCATTCCATGGCCTTGGTGGGTTTCCAGAACCTTGGTAGAGGCCTACATGAACATCATTCTTGCATATTGTATGCCTATAAAACAGCATCAAGTGGATGATGTCAAGTTATGCTGACAGATCAATATGTATCCTGCCCCCTCCCTCCCCACACACCTTGACCACAGCTGCAGAGGCCTCTGTGTGATGTAGTGGCCAATATTGAGTAAATATGGACTTAGATGTCCCTGTTAGGACAGGATGGTGTAGAGACTGCCTTTCTTTAGCCACTGTTTGTACTAGCTATTACTGCTGTGAAAATACCTAAGAGAAGACAGAAGAGTTTACTCTAGAGCGAGGTTTGCGTATACCATCCATCTTGGCAGCTGTGCTCTGGCTGTGGTGGCAGGAGTATAAACCTGCTGCTAACACTGAATCTGCAGTCAGGAAGCAGAGCAGGAGATCAGCACTGGTATTCAACTCTTGTTCTTCCTTTTATTCAGCCCAGGATCCTACACTATGCAATCATGCCATTGCAGACATGCCCTTGGCATTGTTTAATAGGTGATCTTCAATACAATCAAAGCTAACCACCACACTCTATTTTGATATGACGGTTTTCTTCAGTGGATTTGCAGCTTCACTTTCTGGAGCTTCTGATGAGATCTTGCCCTTGAGATACTTTGCCTGTTGTCTCAGTGCGAAGTTAGACGTTTATCTTTAATGTCACTAAAATCTTTAACAAGTATAGCTATTTGGTCCAAAACTGCCCTATTCTCAATATTAATTAGGTTTAATCTCTTTTTCTTCCCCAAATGGAACATTTCTGTCTGCAACTTTAAATGAGTCCATTTCACCAACGAACTGCACATATTTTATTTATTTCTACTCAAGTTTCCACTCTCTGCTAATATCAACCTAGAGAAATGCAGTAAATGATAACAATATCACAGTCTAGATATTACATGTTTTAAGATTTACTCCACCAAACAACTTAGTCTATTAGTTTTGAATTAATTGACACTAAAATACTCAGGATATGGTCAAAGCATAACCAAAATCTTTGCCAAAATATGTCATAAATTGCAAATTTCCTGATAAAGTCCAGTTCCTGAAAGAGTCCTTTCAGCTCTAAAAATCTCATCAGTATGGTCTTAACTGTCTGCATTTTTGTTGCCATTCTGGAATTCAGTATTCAGACCGGAATTGTTCATTAAGCTTTGTCCGCAGCATTCTAGGATTTTTCTAGCCCACAATTCCATGCTTTTCCACATCCCTCCTGCAAACTAATTCCAAAGATCTACAAACAGCATGATTTGATATTTTACCACAATAACCGCATTCAGTGTCAATATCCTGTTTTAGTTACTTTTAACATAGATGTGACCAAACTTGACAAGAAGTAAATTAGGGGAGGGAGGATTTAGTTTTATTCAGTGGTCTCAGTATATAGTCCATCTTAGCAGGGAAGTGGTTCACAGGCATGGCATCAGGAGTATGGCTGCTTGTTTATATGTGAGCAGATCAAGAAACAGAGAAAAGATCAGAAGCAGGGCCAAGCCATAGACCTCAAAGCTCACTTCTCAGTCACCCAATTCCTCCAGCTGTGCTACATGTCCCAAATGTTCAACAACCTCTAAAAACAGCGTGGCCAGCTAATAAGTCTTGAAACACATCAGCCTGTGGGAAAATTTTACAGTCATGCCAATAGAAACAAAGAGGTCTAAGTGTTTTCGTTAGGGCTTCATTTAAAAAAGCTATCCAGAGGAAATAAACAACAACCTCCAAAACAGATATAATCACATGAAGCACTGATAGATAGGCTAATGAAACTGAAACATCTCAAATCTGAAATGTAAATGTCTAAGTTACACAGCTCAGGTAGGAAAACATTTTTTTTTTAGTTATGGAAATATAAAATCACTATGTGACTGTGGATTTTCACATCTATATTGCTCCATATGTTAATGCAAGGTAGACATACCAGCTTGTTTCAATTTATTTTAACAATGAAAATTTTAAACACTGCTGGGGATGACTACTCTAAATTCTAGTTTTCCTAGGAAAAGTGATTGATACCCTTTCATATACATGAGGCACCTGAAATGAGCATGGGATCTCAGTAGTGTTAAACAGACTCCTTGATGTGACATAACAGTTATTAAAAAGAGAGGATAGCAGGGACTGAAACCTGCCAAGCCTCCAGGATCCTTACTTTTTTCAATTGTCTTTTTAACTTCATAGTAAACTCCAGTCTCCAGTAACAGTATTGCAACATAAAGAGTAAAATAAAATGCTCAATCTAGACTCTACTCTCAGCGACAGAACATGTATATATGATGCATATGCTCCTTCACGTTTTCAATCACATCAGAAAAATAGAAAAATAGTTTCACAGCAAAATGAAAAGAAAACCTTAAGTGCTACCTTCCACATCAATTCTACCATATTATGGTGTTTGTATGGATCTATTATTTTATTAAGAGGTCATCAGATAAGAATATAATGTCCACTGAGAAGATAACCATCTTCTTTACTGTTTTCACATTTCCCTAGGGAGGTATACATGTCTTGTCATCAAGGTTAATCATCATGGTCTGCCATGATCACCATGCAGACAAAGTGGGTGTGGAGGACCACCATTATTTTTGTTTTTATGGAAAGAAACAGGCAAAGCTGGGTAAGTGTTCTTAGAAATGCTGTTTTAAATGTCAATGGACTCTGGACCAATAAGGCTGTCCCAAGTTTACTAGCAAGGTAGATAGTAGCTCAGTGTATAGGGTCCAAGTAGAGAAGTGTTTGTGTTGTGGACTTAACCAGAAAACTACAAAGGGGAACTGACAGGTCTCCAGCCATGGTATCAACAGTGGGTTCAGACAGCACTTTAAAAACTACGTTATATTACATGGTTAAATGAGTTCATCAACAATCAGCTTATTGTAGTCTCTTAAGAGGCCATAGATGCTTTATAAAAACTTATGGAGCTGTTATCATATATCCTAGGAGATTTCCATCCTTAAGCAACTCACATCAAATGCCACAAAGTAACATTCCACCTCCTCCCACAATGTACATATTTTGTTAAATTAATCAATGCTATTGATTTTTGTTTAGCGTTCTCTTCAGATTTCACCTGTGATGCATATGATTAAAAAATCAAAACTTGTAAAATTAGTGTTTGTATAATATAAGAAAATAATCAGTCATCATTTAGAGAGGATGGTGCAGTAAGTAGTAATTTCTGTGTTATATCACCTCCCAAGAATAAATGCTCTGCTCAGTGCTCTACACACACATAATACTATGAGTACAGAATGCATCTGTTCTCTGTTTCACAGATGAGTCAACTAATAGACAGAGATGTTACTAACATGCTCATCATCCCTCAGTCATTATGAGTCAAAGTTAGTATGCCGATACCAATTTTCAAAGTTCATGCCAAATTGTACTTCATCTTTAGTTAACTCTCTGTCCCTCTTGAACCACTGGAGATTGTCTTGGTTCATGGGATATTCTTTCTTTCCTATAATCAAGACTGTAAAACATTTCTCTCTTAGATATCTGTAAACAGTTTGTCAATTTATACATTTAAAGAGGGTTAATTCTAAAGAAGTAATAGGGATAATATTATCTTTCCTTATAATTATAAGTCACTTTAGTTCACTCTATCCCCAACTTCTAACTCAGATCTTTAGGTCAGAAAATCAAAATGTGTTCTAGAGAAATGAAGAGTTGGTCTTGGAGAAGCTAGATGTTTGGACACTGAAGGAGTTTATTTCCATTCATAACAAATATACAGTGACAGGTGGCTGGTTGACTTGGGTATCTGTATCACTAAAAATCCCATCATCACAAAGATGTCAACTCATAGAAGCTGCATCACTGGATGTACTGTTCATTTCATAGAGAACTACATTACTGAAATGTCTCCTCTCATCTAGCAGTTGTTTACCACTTACAGAATCTCGAGTGCTTCATGAGTTCTGGAACTTCCTTGGCAGTCATATGAAACTCTGAGGCCCCTTTCTTCCTCCAAGAGGAAATGTTTCAAAGCAGCTCTATATCCACAGACAAGTGGTGGGCCACCTTATGTCCCTGATACTCTTAGGGGACTGAGGTCCAGAGGATAACCACCTTGCCCTTGATAGCTGTATATGTAACTAATCATAAGTCTCTCTGAACTCAGAACCCATATTCATTCTGCTAGGTTGATACATTTCCAGAAAAAAAAAAAAAACTACTTTTTACATCCTCAGTACTAATGTAAATAAAGTTATTTCCAACTTAATAAAAGTATACAGTAGAAAAATAATTTTAGAATTAGATCTTCTAATGTGAGCATTCAAATAAGATATCCATTTGAATCCTGGAGACAAAAGAACTTGCCCAAGCCACCCAGTTCCCCAAGGCTATCCATAGCCTGCCCAGAGAGCAGTGCTGGGTCACTATTACCATATTACCAGAGATTGGTGTTACATCTCTTTTGGGGAGTATAAAAAGCCTAATTTAGATTTCTTCTTTCTCCTCTCCCTGTTTATTATCTGCTCTACCACTCTCTCATTTTCAAATTCTCGGCACCTTCAAGACACAGGTCCTAGGAAGAATGAGGTTGGTGTGTCTGTGTTTTCTCTCTCTCTCTTTCTCTCTCTCTCTCTCTCTCTCTCTCTCTCTCTCTCTCCCTCCCTCCCTCCCTTCCTCCCTCCTCTCTCTCTTTCTCTCACTTTCTCTCCTTCCTTTTATTCTGCTTTCACCCCCTTTACCTCCCTCTATGGCTTGCTGTCTTTTTATTTTTCTCCCTTCTGCATAGAATAACATAGAATGAATCCTCTATCTTGGTCTCTGGGTCTTTTACTTCCCAGCCTCCAGAACCATATGTCAATAGACTGTCAATTACAAAATGCCTACTCTTCAGCATTTTGTTATAGAAGCACAAATTGACTAGCACCAGTGAACAGATGTGTGGCTTTAATAGAATCAGTGTGCTATATGTGTTATTGGTTACAATATGGATATTCATACAGTTTATCTCTGATACTGTCCACAAAAACTTATTCAGGCAAAGGAATAAATATTTAAACTATAATTTTCATCAATATTGTAGAGCCAATAATTAAAAATATGTATTCACATGAAATATTACTTCAAAAATAAGGTGGCTGAAGTCCCAATTGATGTGAGAAAATAAAAGCCAAAACCATATAGTTTAGGTAGATATATCAATTATTAACAGAAATTGTCATCTGACAGTGTCATATTTTAAAGACAAGGCCAACCACGTAGTTGCTACATAATTTACTGGGTAATTATAAAGCTAGCTTTGTCTATTTGTCAAAACACATCTAATCATTCTAGAAAAGGAAAAAAATAGGTTTTCCACAATAATATAAATACAGAGCCCAAGTGAACTATTTATAGAAAACTATAAATTTCAACAGGAATCACTGTCTTCTTGGAATAAGCATTCAAGGACAAGCTAGCATTTTTTTTAAAGATATGGTGTTAGGTATAGACAGAAAATGGTGTCAAGTTTGTTTAAGTGATGTTATTAGACACTGTAAAGTCATAACCATGAAAAGTAGAATTTTACTTATAGAGAATTTCCTGGTTTGTCTTTGTGTGTGTGTGTGTGTGTGTGTGTGTGTGTGTGTGTGTGTATTCATATTCATGCATACACATGCTTAATGTTTTGTGTATGTTTTCTAATTTAACTCCTTCCAGAACACACATTTGGTCATGCTATTGTTTAACTAACAAGTTCAGGGACAAGCCAGAAGCAGCTTGGCTCCTTCACTGTTCACTCTTCACCCATTTGCTGATCATCTATGTCCTCCAAAGCTCTTACTACGAGCAATGTGTCTTTTAAGACAGCACCTTCTTTGTAGTCTCCATATACTTTTAACTTTTACCTTATCTGTAGCATGAATCTTAAATGGTCTTATTAATAAGAACAAACCCAAGGCCAGTTGTTGGGGTGAATGCTAGAAGATCAGAGAAGCAGAACAAGCCACAGCTAACCGCACCTTGGCAATTCTCAGCTGATCCTGTTTCCTCAGACTGGAAGCCTCTGTGTCCTCATCCAGAATGAATCTCAGCTGAACTGCTGCTAAAAGCCTAAAAGCTTAACCAGCCTAGTTTCCGGTTTTCATGCCTTATATAGCTTTCTGCTTTCTGCCGTCACTTCCAGGAATTAAAGGCGTGAGACCCCATGCCTGGCTGTTTCCAGTGTGGCTTTGAACTTACAGAGATCCAGATGGATCTCTGTTTTAGGAATGCTAGGTTTAAAGGTGTTTCTAGCCTCTGTATCTAGTGGCTGTTCTTTTCTATGACTCCAGATAAGTTTATTAGGGTGCACAATATTTTGGGGAACACAGTACCACCACATTTATCCCTTGGCACAAATAAGCTCCTTAGATACTTGATGTATTCATTCATTAATTTTCTTATTTCTCTGTGACCAAATACCTAATGAGAAACAAGTTGAAAGAAGTAGGGTTTGTCTGTGGCACATGGCTTAAGGGCACAGTCTGGAGTGGAGTGGAAGGCATGGCTAACAGGAGTTGCTTTCACCTGTGGCAGCAGGAAGACAGGCTCCTTGCTCACATCTGAGTGGATCAAAAAGAAGAGACAGGCAGGAAATGAGGCCAGGCTGCAAAGCAAGGATCAAATCCCAGTGATTGTGACCTACTTCTTCCAAGGAGGTTCACCTTCTACTGCTTCTAAACCCTCTCAAAAGAGTGCTACCACCTGGAGACAAGCTACATCACACTCCTCTTCTCAAAACTCAGGAATCATTGCAGAAGATGAGGCATAAAAAGTATAAGATCCGGAGGTCAAGAATGGTTACAGGGAAGCAGTGTCCTCTGGGTGCATCATGGCTGATGAAAGACGGTAACATTTAAATTGACACAGATGTTCTGGCCAACTTGGGGACTGGGATAGGAGCTTTTCTCTATCTCCTTTCCCTTTTGAAGACTTAAACAAAATGAGCCGGGTTGTCATTTTGACTCTGGAAGCCCTCCTTTAACTAGAGATACTCACTGTCCTCTTAGAATAAGCATTCCGTTTGGAAACAACAAATTGTAAGACAGACTTATTTACAGAGAAGGAAAGAGCCAGTATGAATTCCCAAAGGTAACATGTTCATACTACAATTATTGCTCTGTATATTTTACTGTGAATCATAGACCCTTACTGAGGTGGTTGGAGAGAAAATGTCCTCCAAAGGGACTATTAGGAGGTATGGCTTTGTTAGAGTAGATGTGGTCTTGTTGGAGGAAGTGTGTCCCTCATGTATACTCAAGATACCACCCAGTGTCTCAGACTACTTCATGTCTCCTGCAAGTCAAAATGTATGACTCTCAGCTCCTGCTCTAGCATCATGTCTACCTGCATGGCAGCATGTCCTACCATGATGATAATGAACTAAACCTTTGAATCTGTAAACTACACAATTAAATGTTTTCCTTTATAAGAGTTGTCATGGTCATAGAAACCCTAACTAAGATGCTAGCTGCAAAAGTTTTCCTGTTTTTTAAAAAAAGAAGAGTCTGTAGGAGTCTATAGACTTCATAACAAGGCTACCTTGAAGACTCCACCAGTCTCCACATCAACAGTCACACATTCATCAATTCATATATTTTTCATGCACAAAAGAGTTACTGAGATCCTACTATACGCTCTCATCATTAAAAGCACTGATCTTGCAGTGAAAACCAAATCCTAACCACCAGTGTTGCTATGGAGGGCTGAAATTTTACTTACAGATGAATTAGATACTAAAATAAGGAATACAGGTAGAAATTTCTTGAAGGATTTCAAATAAGATGATGATATAATTTACCCATAAAAGGAGTATTCTTGTTATGAACCAAGATTAGATTTTAGTATCTGAGAGGATAAAATGTTGGACTCAAAGTAGCACCTAAAGAGGCAGGATGATTGGATGTTGGCATATCAGAATGTGGTAACTGCAGGGTGCTGATAAGTAGCATAAAATTCAGAATTTATTACTATGTATAACCATCAGTATCTGTTGATAAACCATGTGTGGATTAGAGGGGGAAAGAGAAGTCAAAGCATTACAGATGGAAGATGAAATATTCAATGACGCCTCTTAGGTACCAAAAAGAAGGCAAGGATGCCAGGCAATGAAGAACTGAGAAGGAGGAATCAGAATCAGAAGAACAGTGAACACACACTGTGGCCAGAGACTCAGAAGAAAGCTTGAAAGCATTATTTCTGAAAAAGCCAAACAGGAAATCTAACAAGGTTCTTAGAGGCTAAATACTTTCAGTCAAAATTCAGTCATATATCAGTGCCAAAGCCATTCTTCAAATTTTCTGAGCTTAGAGTTTAAGATATTTTCAAAAGAACTTCGCTTCCCAGAGTAGGTCCACATGTTGACTAAAACTCTGAACATGCATGCTTTAAAGCCATGATGATGCTGCACAATTCAGACACAGCCCTGAGTCCTCTTTAACTTAAAGATCTGTTTCACTCTGGATAAAAGAAATATTAACCTGTAATCAAGACATTCATAGCAAAATATTTTAAAGGTTGAATATGAATCAAACAGGTCCCCACACACCTAAAAGTAAGACTATTCTCCAAAAGTTATTTGTCATCTACTTTTCAAATAAGTTCAGGTACTAAAGTGAGGTAGAGGGAGGAGTCTTTAAACTTTTGTATTGGCTTATGGTAGAGGGTACTGCACAGTGACCTATAAAGGAAAACAGTTGATTTTCCTCCAGCACTGCACTGAGTACAGTAGGTCACAATCTCTTAAGATCCTGCTTTGCTGGCCCCTCCCCTGGTGTTAGCTAAGTGGTCAACTACTCAGGAAATACTGGGGTCAAGAGAGGACCATGACCTCATTCTCAAAATTCCACAGGAACCAGAACCACTGCAAACCTGGAACCTTGCTGCTGTTGTGCCTGGCAGTTCTCTTCTAATACAGCATGACCTAAGACCTACACAACAAGCACCAGTGTGACACTCAGACAGTACCAACTGCACTTAAACAGGGACAAAATGAGACACAGTAATGTTTTAACAATTAAAAATAAACATTTATAGTGTTGCTCTTTTATTAATCTGCACGGCACTGGAATGTCAAAATAGTCACTTAGTTTGTTAGCAACATTTTTAAGCCACTTCAAATCAGGCTTTTCATATGTTCTGGTCAGTTATTTTCTTCTGGAAAGTCACACCACATGAATATATCTTTATACCAGAAACTGTGGAAATTTTAGCACACAACATAAAAGAGGTGCTTTGAGTGTGTCTCCTGACCCCCAGAGCGATGCTAATAAATTCACTTGTGAAGCATAGTCTGTTCTATTCTACTTCTAAAAGCCTCCCCTGTGCAGTCTTCCCTGGAGAAAATGTACCAACCTATATAAAATTCTAAAACACTGTCATGCTCACCTATTAATCTATTTTAACTTTTGTTGGAACATTAATCTTTCCTTGAAAAATGGGAACATGCATTTGGGATGCCCTTGTTGCAGCAAGTAGCATTGAGGTAAGTGCTTCTTCTTAGTATTTCATGGGATGGGAAAACACCCCACATAACTTCATTGTCTGTCCTAGAACTATAAAAGACTGACATTGTCTTGACTGCAAACATTGAAAATAATGGCGCTTAATGGATGAGTGATAACATACTCTGAACCATTACAGCAGCAGTAATTTTCTTGCCACCAATGAGTTTTACCATCTTACTCACATAACGTTTTTATAGATGTAAGTTGTTTGCTCAATAGAATATAGTAGTACCAATGTGTGAAGTACATCCCAAGTTGAATCTTATGTAGAGAAGAATGACAAAAGGTAAGATCATTGTACGTGCTCCTAAAGAGGCAGCAGAAGTACCTCATGCATGGAGATGCATGTGGAAAGCCCAGACTTTCATCCCATAGAGGGTGGGTAACATGAGGACTCCAGGACTGTGATGATTACTGTTTTGATCATCATTAACAATTCAACACAAGTCTCTACAAAATCTAAACTGGCTATTTTACTTATGGTAACTATTGCTGTGATAAAACATCGTGGCCAAAAACAACTTGGAGAGGAAAGGGTTGATTTGGCTTACATATCCTGAATCGCAGTTCCTTGAAGGGAAACCTGGAGGCAGGAGATGATACAAAAACGATGAAGGGGTTATGCTTACTGATTTGCTCCTCAGAGTTTGCTCAGCCTATATATAGACCCCAGGACCACCAGCCCAAGAGTGATACTACCCACAATGGCCTGGCCCCTCCCCCACCAATAATTAATTATGAAAATGGCCTGCAGGTCTTACAGCCCAGTCTCATGGAAGCCTTGCCTCAATTGATGTTTCCCTCCTTTCAGATGACACTAAAAACAAAGATTATACAACTTAATGAACTTACACACAGTTAGAATTGGCTTTTTAGATGGAAACTGTTAAGCTTCCCCTTAAATGTTAGGTATTTAATAATCATTTATCATTTACTAATTTTCTATTTGTGAATATTTCCCCAAATAGGCATAACATGCACACTATTCCAGATGATGCTTTTAAGTTCTAGATATATTAAAAAAAAAAAACAGAAAAGCTTTACTTAAACTTCATTCTGCTTCCAGACAAAAGTAATAATTTCTCCTCTAAAACTTTTTTCCTCCCCTTGAGTGACTTTATTTTAAAAAATAAAACCTAGTCTGTTCACTTTGGAGGCACATACCTGGAAGCCATATCTTATTCTGCCTTGTTAAACATATGCTCTGCTTTCTAAATAGCACATGAATTTGCAGGGTTCTCCCCATTCAGACTGTTTTCACCATGTTGCATGGGACATCATCTCTGTTATGTACAGTGATTGCTGCCAGACTTCCTAATTTCCTATCCTGGTTGCTGATGATACCTGCTCTAACCTATCACATTGTGCCATTCACTACTTGAAACTTTTCAGTGGATGTTCATTGCTGCTAAGATATAACCCCTATAGTCTTGTTTCACTATGCAACTTGTGTCTATAGATTCATCTCTAGATTTATTTTTAGGTACATTAACACATTCTATTCTGAAAATGTACTGAAATTATTTCACTCACTTCATCTCACTGTCCATGTTTTTGACCAATACTCTTTCTGCCAAGAACCTTCCTTTTTCCTAACACCTTACTCCAAGAATTTTCTTTCTTCTTCCAAGTTTAATTTAAGCATTGGTTTCTCAGGGAGAAATGTTTAACATTGCTTCTCTGTTGCATACTCTAGTGACACCTTGCAACCGCCCAATTATATTGCATATTTTTGTGCAGTTGGAGTTATCTCCAGTTCCACCCAGGGCCCACAGCCACTCAGACCCAAATAAACACACAGAGGTTTATATTACTTATAAACTGTATGGCCATGGCAGGCTTCTTGCTATCTAGTTCTTATATCTGAAAATAACCCATTCCTATTAATCTATAATTTGCCACATGGTACTTTACATTTTACTTTTCATGGAGGCAGCAGGCAGCATCTCCTGACTCAGCTGTCCACTTCCCAGAATTCTCCTCTCTCTTTGTCCTGCCTATACTTCCTGCCCAACTTCTAGCCAATCAGTACTTTATTTATTAACCAATCAGAGCAACACACTCACAGCATACAAATATCCACAGCATTCTTGTTTATTATAATTACTTACTTAGCACCTGGGCACACCCTGCAGTATGACTACCTTGGGAAATATGACGACATCTACTGAACTTTATCTGGGATCCATCTTTGATGCTTTTCTCAAATAATTATAATAATAAATGTAACAAATTAGATATCCTAAGGTGTTGTCCACTCTTTGTTCTTAAGATAAAACACAGATACAACCTACATAGTGAAACACAGTAAAAACACTGGAAGAGGAGGTCGAGATGGCAGATTTTCTGAAGTGCTGAGGATGGGACCACTCAGCATAGACCCAGAATCCTTGTCTTCTGAAGGAAAGTGAGACATGTATTTACTCTACTAGCATCTACTTTCCGTTATTGACACTTCAATATTTCTGGCCAACATGAACCAGTTTGAAAGTCCTTGGCAATCAGAGAGCTGATCTTTTAAGCAAATATATTGTGCTTAAGTTGTTTCCAGGTGATTATGTGAAAATTATGTTTTTTTTTTTGAGAAGAGCCAACAATGAGTAATGAGAGTATTGGAATGAGGACATGGACACATTCTGAACAGAAAGAGGAGGGCATGTGGAAGGGAATTAAGGTAACAGGCATTAGTCTGGTGCAAGTCTTCTTTTTCTTCCTCCTGAGAGAGTTAATGGCAGCCTGATAGGAAGTGTTTGCACATCACTGAGAATGACAGTGCTATTTCTCCCACATTTCTAACCACTTTCTAAGCAGCTTCCCAAATAAGGAAGCTCTAATGCACTGCAATAGGTACAGCTGACGTCAGTCTTGCAACTTCCGCCCCTCCTTTACTCCTGCCCTTATATCAAACTCCCATTCCCTACACTGAAAATGTTCAATGAGCTGACTTATTATTGAATCACTCATTTCTTCCTGGTTTATCTGTAGTTCATGTTTATTACCTGCTCTTTTATGTATTTCTGCCTCTTTGGTATTCTCTACTCTCCAATCTTTTCTAACCTAATCATTTACAAAATAATTGATGGTACTTAAGGAGAATCAATTGTGTTGACTATAATTGCCATAGCTCAAGAAAGCTGGCCCACTCCTCCATGACACCAGGAACCTATACTACATTTCATAACCTGAAAACACTTATGCAAGATGTATTATATAGTTTCTCATGAAATGTCCTTGTGTCCTCTCTACCTAAGAGTACTATGAATCAGAGAAGCCCAGTAAGTGCTGGTAATATAGCCTCATTGCTACAGAATAAACATCCATTGCTTTGTAAAAGTCATCATACAGATATTTGGATTTGCAAAGAAACAATTCAAACTGGTTGATTTTTTAAAGTTTTATTATAAAAATAAGAAAATAGTATAGGTTTAGATTTGTCTAAATGAAAAACAAAAGGATTCCCTTCATAGTTAGAATAGTTTCTCCTTCTGTCAGCCTAATATTTTTATTAGTGAGTCATATAAAACTATTTTGGGAACCTCTTTTTTGAACTTTCATAAAAAAGTTCATCCTGGTCTCAAAATTGTTTGGAAGAGTAGACTTCTTGAATACCAATCTCTTTGCATAAGCACAGTGTTCTTTGTTTTTCAAATATACACATTATCAACATTATAAAATCAAAATACTTATCTAGTAATAAAAGCTTCTCACAATCTAAATCAATCTTACTTTCTACTGTTGCTTTGAATCATTCTTAAATTATCTCTATTTTCATCAAGTTTATTTGTTTTTTCCCTTCCTGATATAGTTGCATAAAATTTGTCTTTGTTGTGGGCCTTGTCTTGTTATGTGTCTTAAATATCTACTCCTGCCCCTGTTTTAAAATATTCAATCTGAAATATATCCTTTTAAAATTTTAATTATGTTTAGCAAGTAAGCTATCAACTGTAACAATACATGTGGTTTAAACACACACACACACACACACACACACACACACACACACACACACACACAAAATTGATTTCTTTCCAGTGAATGCATGATCTCATTTGTTCACAAGATTAATAGGTCAGTTAGTGTTAACAAACTTTCTGCCATATTCTGCCTGTGGCTTTCAATGTAGTCCTAGTGGGATCACCATCGCAGTGTGCCAGAAGGTGTGAAAGACAGGTAAGCACTAATAAAAATACAACGAGACTCAGAGAGAAACAGTAAGTCCAGCACTTAGAAGGTGGAGACAGGAAGTGGTAAGTTCAGGACAGCCTCAACTATGTAGCAAGAACCTAAATCCAAAACATAAAAAAAAAAAGAAACAGAAGAATGAAAGAAGAGGAAGGGGAAGAACAGAAGGGATGAAGAGGGGGGAAGGAGGGAGGGAAGGAAGGAAGATAAAGTAAGACAGAGAAATCAAGGATCTCATTTACTCACAACTCCACAGATTAGAAATAATTAACATGTCATTTTTACATCAAGAAAAACTAAAGTCTGTCATTCAGAAATGTGGGCAGAAAGAAAATTATGATTGTGTATCCAAAGAAGTAGCCATGCCACAGAAAGGTGACAAAGCTGTTTTTCATGTACTTTGGACAGTCTTAACCACATAGTTTCTACGATTGATATTCAGCACACATATCCATTACTGACTTAAATACACCGTTCTTTTCAAATACCAAAGATTATAAGCAGTGTTTTCCTGTAGCTGGACTGCGTTCAGTTCCTCATAGCATTCACTAGTTGGGGTTGTCTGAATGCAGATATTCTGAGATGTAGTAAAGCATAAGGACCATATGCTTCAGGCAATCGCTGTGAGGAAACAGCTGCCATGATGTTGGAAGCACTGTTTTCTTCTCAGTGAGACAGAAGGCACATCTACTCCAAGTGATGAGAGTTCAGGAAGGAGGTGGAAGACCTACCCTGTCTTTCCCTTGAATCATTCCTCTCATCTAAACAGAAAAAATATTGCTATTTCTTCCAAAAAACATCAAATTCTGAAAAAAAAACCATGTTGTATCCTTGCAAATCAGCATACCTGCAGCTTGAATAATTATATTAATGGAGACATCTCAATCAAAGAAATAGTTCAAATGATGGCAGCCAGTTATGTACTTTGAGGTATGTCCATTCAGATATAGGATGTTGGACCATATAAAGCTAGATTAAGAAACATGAAGAAAAACACTTTAATTAAACAGAAAACAAATGGACCCAGTGAGAAGTAATTTTTGAAAGAATTAAAGGAAAAATAGAACCTAACTAAAACCTGCTGTGTGATAATGTAAGTCTATTCAAGAGTACATGGTGACTGTTTTTTGAGATAAATCTGGAAATCAATAGCTAGTTCCCAAACAGTGGTGTACTCAGAGCCAAGATGCTCTCAAAGATGTTAGAAAAGTCAGTTTAAAAACCAGTTGTATGACAGGTATGTTTCTTCTAAAGTTAGCAAATGAGATGATGGTTATCAATAGAAAAATAACTGGAATAATTTCCCCTTCATAGCTAACCAATTTGTATTGTAGACCTTCCAATAGAGTTGGCCCAAAACCATGATGTAAACCACTACTTGCTCTCCCCAGAACGTTAAATATTATCATTATTGTGTTTTATTTATTCCTACCCTCATACTACAATTAGAATGATACATAATACTACTCATATTACAACTAAATGATATTTAAAATGTTGGTAATGTTGACAAAAGACAGGTATAGGTATGAGAGACAAACTTGTATTTAAAATAAATATCAATTGTTATTGATCCTTCTGCTTTTAAGGTTGAAATATCCTGCTTGTACTGGTGGTTGAATTGCCTTCTAAAGTTGGAACTATATGAAAAAGACAGTGTCAGCCATCACTATTAACCAGCTAGACCTCCATCCACATCTAGCTTCTCATTGTAAAGGATTATACTGCAATAGTCCTTAGGATATGCACAGCTCCACCTTTATCTATACAGCCTCTTTGTTCATGAACACAGTACATAAGCACTAGATAAACCAAGCATGGAAACCTATGAAAGTGATGGGATGAATCATTTCAAATAGGTTATTTATACTAGTGGGAACTCACAGGATATGAAACCATAAGGTTTTGTGTTTATGTCCATAGTTTTTTCATGTTTCTGTTACCCAAATTGTGTAATCTTTAATGTGACAGTATTTCTTTTTCAGGGACCTAAATCAACAATAAAAGTCATTTATGTCCAGGAATATGTACATTCCAAGTGATTGATTATATAACACTCAGCTCTAATAGGGATCAGGAGTATCCAGAAGTTTCTCAAATGACGCACATGTCATTACCAGTACCCAGAATTCTATATGCCCAATGCGATACAACATTTTATTTTTTTGGTTTGTTTTGATTGTTTTTTGTTTTTATCATGTTTCTTTTTTATATTATTATTATATTTGTGTTTTAATTTTATACATCAGCCATGGGTTCCCCTGTCCTCCCCCACCCTGCTCCCACTCCCACTTTCCCCCCATCCCCTCTCCTCCATTCCCATATCCTCCAGGGCCAAGACTCACCTGGGGATTCATTTAAATCTGGTGGATTGAGTACAAGCAGGTCCACTCCCCTCCTTCCAGGCTGAGGAAAGTGTCCCTGTGTAAGCCCAAGGTTCCAAATAGCCAGCTCATGCACTAAGGACAGGTCCTGGTCCCACAGTCTGGATGCCTCCCAAACAGTTCAAGCTATTTAATTGTCTCACTTATCCAGAGGGCCTGATCCAGCTGGGGACTCCACAGCCTTTGGTTCATAATTCATGTGCTTCCATTCATTTGGCTATTTGTCCCTGTGCTTTTTGCAATCTTGGATTCAGCAATTCATGCTCTTGCAGTCCCTCCTCTTTCTCAACAGTTGGAAACCAGGAGCTCCACCTGGGGCCTGGCTGAGGATCTCTGCATCCACTTCCATCAGTTATTGGATGAGAGTTCCAAGATGACTGTTAGGGTGTTTGGCCATCTGATCACCAGACTAGGTCAGATCAGGCTTTCTCTCGACCATTGCCAGCAGTCTACAGAGGATATATCATTGTGGATTTCTGGGGACCTCTCCAGCACTCTGCCTATTCCTGTTCTCATGTGGTCTTCATTTATCATGGTCTGTTATTCCTTGTTCTCCCTTTCTGTTCTTGATCCAGCTGGGATCTCTTGCTCCCCTAAGGTTTCTTTCCCTCAAATCTTGCACTTCATTACTCCCACTGTTGTCCAGGTTGTTCATGTAGATCTCATCCATTGCTCTGTCATTGGGTGATCCCTGTGTCTTTCCTAGGGTCACGTTTTCTAGGTAGCCTCCCTGGAGTTGTGTAGCAGTCTAGTCATCTTTGTTTTACATCTAGCATCCTCCTATGAGTGAGTACATACCATGTTTGTCCTTCTGAGTCTGGGTTACCTCACTCAGGATGATTTTTTTCTAGATCCATCCATTTGCCTGCAAACCTCATGATATCATTGTTTTTCTCTGCTGAGTAGCACTCCATTGTGTATATGTACCATATTTTCTTTATCCATTCTTCAGTTGAAGGGTATCTAGGTTGTTTCCAGGTCTGTCTATTACAAACAAAGCTGATATGATCATAGCTGAGCAAATGCCCTTTTGGTATGATTGAGCATTCCTTGGATATATGCCCAAGAGTGCTACAGCTGGGTCTTGGGGGAAATAGATTCCCAATTTTCTAAGGAAGCACCATATTGATTTCCAAAGTGGCTGTACAAGCTTGCATTCCCACCAGCAGTGGAGGAGAGTTCCCCTTGCTCCACATCCTCTCCAGCATAAGCGGTCTTCTGTGTTTTTGATCTTAGCCACTCTGAAAGGTGTAAGGTCTCAGAGTCATTTTGATTTGCATATCCCAGATAATCAGGGATGTTGAGCAATTCCTTAAATGTCTTTCAGCCATTTGAACTTCCTCTATGGAGAATTCTCTGTTTAGTTCTATAGCCCATTTCTTAATTGGACTGCTGGGCATTTTGATGTCTAATTTCTTGAGTTCATTATATATTCTGGATATCAGCCCTCTGTCAGATGTGGGGTTGGTGAAGACCTTTTCCCATTCTGTAGGTTGTCGCTTTGTCTTGTTGACCATGTTCTTTGCTCTATAAAAGCTTCTAGTTTCAACAGGTCCCATTGATTGATTGTTTCTCTCAGTGTCTGTGCTACTGGTGTTATATTTAGAAAGTGATCTCTGGTGCCAATGCGTTCAAGAGTACTTCCTACTTTCTCTTCTGTCAGGTTCAGAGTAGCTGAAATTGTTGAGGTCTTTGATCCACTTGGACTTAAGTTTTGTGCATGGTGAAAGATATGGATCTATTTGTAGCCTTCTACACATTGACATCCAGTTATGCCAGCACCATTTGTTGAAGATGCTTTCAGTTTTCCATTGTACATTTTTGGCTTCTTTGTCAACAATTATGTTCATAGGTGTGTGGGTTAATGTCAGGGTCTTCAGTTAGATTCCATTGGTCCACATGTCAGTTTTTATGACAGTACCAAGCTGTTTTTATTACAGTAGCTCTATAGTAGAGCTTGAGGTTGGGGAGTGTGATGCCTACAGAGGTTGTTTTATTGTACAGGATTCTTTTGGCTATCCTGGGTTTTTTGTTTTTCCATATGAAGTTGAATATGATTCTTTCCAGATCTGTGAAGTATCGTGTTGATAATTTGATGGGGATTGTGTTGAATGTGTAGATTGCTTTTGGTAAGATTGCCATTTTTACTATTTTAATCCTGCCTATCCATGAGCATGAGAGGTCTTTCCATTTTCTGACATCTTCTTCAATTTCTTTTTTCAGGGACTTAAAGTTCTTGTCATATAGGTCCTTCACATGCTTAGTGTGATTAACCCCAAGATATTTTATATCATTTGTGGCTATTGTAAAGGGTGATGTATCTCTGATTTCCTTCTCAGCCTGTTTGTCTATTGTATATAGGAGGGCTACTGATTTTTTTTTAGTTGATCTTGTATCCTGCTATGTTGCTGAAGGTTTTTATTAGCTGTATCAGTTCCTTGGTTGAATTTTTGGGGTCACTCATGTATACTATCATGTCATCTGCAAATAGGGAAAGCTTGACTTCTTCCTTTCCAATTTGCATCCCCTTAATCTCTTTATGCTAGAACTTCAAGTACTATATTGAATAAGTAGGGGGAGAGGGGACAGCCTTACCTTATTCCTGATTTTAGTGGTATTGCTTTGAGTTTCTCTCTGTTTAATTTGTTGTTGGCTGTTGGCTTGCTATAGATTGTCTTTATTATGTTTAGGTATGTTCCCTGTATTCCGGATAGCTCCAAGACCTTTATCATGAAGGGGCGTTGGATTTTGTCAAATGCCTTTTCTGCATCTAGTGAGATGATCATGTGATTTTGTTCTTTGAGTTTGTTTATATGGTGTATTACATTGACGGACTTTTGTATGTTGAACCACCCTTGCACCCCTGGGATGAAGCCTACTTGATCATGGTGGATAATTGTTCTGATGTGTTCTTGGAGTCTGTTTGCCAGTATTTTATTGAGTATTTTTGCATCAATGTTCATGAGGGAGATCAGTCTGTAGTTCTCTTTCTTTGTTGCATCTTTGTTTGGCTTAGGAATCAGGGTAATTGTAGCCTCATAGAAGGAGTTTGGTAATATTCCTTCTGCTTCTATTGTGTGGAACAATTTAAAGAGTATTGGTATTAAGTCTTCTTTGAAGATCTGGTAGAATTCTGCAGTGAAACCATCTGGTCCTGGGCTTTTTTGGTTGGGAGACTTTTAATGACTGGTTCTATTTCCTTAGGGGTTATTGGACTATTTAAATTGTTTTCTGATCTTGATTTATCTTAGGTATGTGTTACCTATCCAGAAAATTATCCATTTCTTTTAGGTTTTCCAGTTTTGTGGAGTAGAGGTTTTTGAAGTATGACCTGATGATTCTCTGGATTTCCTCATTGTCTGTTGTTATGTCCCCCTTTTCATTTCTGATTTTGTTAATTTGGATGCTCTCTCTCTGTATTTTGGTTAGTTTGGATAAGGGCTTGTCTATCTTGTTGATCTTCTCAAAGAACTCTTTGTTTCATTAATACTTTGTATGGTACTCTTTATTTCTATTTTATTGATTTCAACTCTCAATTTGATAATTTCCTGGCATCTGTTCCTCCTGGGAGAGTTTGCTTCTTCCTGTTCAAGGGCTTTCAGGTGTGCTGTCAAGTCACTATCAGCGACACATCTTTTATTGTGTTCTGTCATAAACACCAGAAACATACTATCTGTATCCAATACAAAACCCTCTAAGCTGATAAGATTTTTTTGAACAAAGCCCTTCTAAACTCTCAGACTGCTCAATGATTGGCACTATCTATATCACTCAATATATGGGATTTAAGATTGTCATTTGTGTATTTAACAAGTCCAAAACCCCAAATATCTCCTAAATATTATGATCCATTCAACATATTTGTCTGTTCATTTGTTGTTTGTTATTTTGAGGCAGTTCTTACTGTGTAGCCCAGGCTGGCCTCAAATTCATGATTCTCCAGCCATACTTCAAAGTACTAGGATTATAGGCATGCACTGCCAACCATAGCCATATTTCATTATTTATGGTGTTATTTGAAAAATATAATAATTTCCCTATACTTGATGGATGTTTGAGCAATTCCCTGACAAGTGGTTGCCTAAAAATTTCACTTACATAGAAGACCCTGAATTTCTCCTGGATTTATCTTACACTTTTTACAGTGATTTTTCTTTTTCAAGAAGGTTTCCCAACATGATTAAAACTTGTTGCTCACCCATCTAGTCGCATCTAATGCATCAATATGTCTTTTGTCATCGATGGATGTTTCCAGCTGTCTTGAGACTATAGCAAATGTCAGAAGAGTGAAAATAGACCTAGAGCAAGAAGTGAAGTGCTCCACATAGTTGTGAAATTCATTTTCTTTCTGGTGGGGATGAACAAGATTATGTTTTTTAGATTAATTGCCACATAGTACATGAATTGGCTTTGTTAATTTACAGGGAGGTTTTCATCTTAGTTAATTCTTCTGCAGTCTTTGTCATCTGCAATGGCTCATCCAGGTTTTTATACGAACCAAATTGATAAATTTAGATATGATAGCAATTACTATTCTGACACATTTTTACATCTTCTAGGAAAGCTCTAATTTCTAGCATATACTAAAGATTTAATGTTGCTCTGATTTATTAACTTAACATGTAGGTCCAAGTTTTGAGACTTCAGTTACACCTGCCACACTATAGTAGCTCTTACTCTATGGATGAAGGAAAAGTATGGATGAAGCCACAGTTATTATGGATTGGACATATAGCTAGATAAATAGATGATAGACAGATGCATATAAACATAGATGATAGACAGGTGTTAGGTAGATGGATGGGTAGATGATATACAGACAGGTGAGAGAGAGGAGAGATAGATGATAGACAGATGGAAGATACATTCAAATAATAGAAATATGGTCATCCTGTCTCCTGTGGCCAGGCATGGGAAACCAACCCAGCCATATAACCTTTGACCTACAGTCTGTCCTGCCTATGGGATGTGCTGAGGTAAGGATGGCCTGGAGATTGAAAGAATGACCAACCAATGACTGGTCTAGCCTAAAACCCATGCCAGGAGAGTAATGCCACCTGTGACACTGCCTGGAGCACAGGCTTGATGACCCAGAGACCTAAGATAGAACTAACACAACTGGAGAGAAAAATGTTAATATAATGATGCCTAGAGATGTTCTGCTATACTCATAGATTGGTGCCTAGTCCAATTGTCACCAGACAGGCTTCCATCTAGCAACTGATATAAACAGATGCAGACCCACAGCCAAATAGTAGGCAGAGCTCTGGGAGTTCTGCAGATTATGGGTGAGAAAGAATTGTAGGAGCCAGAGGGACACCACAAGAAAACTCACAGAATCAACTAACCTGGACTCATAGGGGCCCACAGAGACTGAATTGACAACCAGGCAGCCTGCACAAGACTGACCTAAGTACTCTGTATGTATGTTACAGTTATATAGCCTGGTCTTCTTGTAAGATTCTTAGCAGTGAGAGAGCAGGCCCTGTCTCTGACTTTTGCTGGCTTTGGGGATCCTACTTCTCATACTGGGTTTTTTTGCCCAGAATGATAAGGTGCTTAATCTTACTGCAGCTTGATATGCCATATTTTGTTTATATTCATGGAAGGCCTGCCCTTTCCTGAACAGAAATGGAGGAGGAGTGGATTAGGGGGAGGGACAGGAAATGGAGGACAGATTGGGAGGAGAGGAGAGAGGGAATACTGTTGCCATGAAAGGAAACAAGAGGGGAGGGAGGGAGGGAGGGGGGAGGGAGGGAAGGAAGGAAGATAAAATATGGTCATCATGTAAGTTTGTATTGTTTGATATTAGGTTAACCAAATATAATCTAAGAATTTCTTTAATGGCAGGCAAACATTCCTGCACTCAAATAAAGGATTGGTGGTATACCACGCTTTATAAATTCAGATTTAGAACGTACTACCTTGAAATTTGTATACATTTCATTAGTAGAAGTTCTAAAGAGATAATTGATTTTCAGGGTATTTTCTTATAAGAACTTAATGCCAATGGATAAGCTCCAAGTCAAAGGCCTAGATAGGAAGACTGAGAGAATGATTTTGATGTTTAATGCAATATTTTCCTAGATCCTTCAGATTATCTCTTTTACAATATTTAATATCTTTCATTTAAATAATCTTGTGGGTCGTCCATGTAATTTGTTTCCAGAGAGTTGGCAGACTGCTGGCCAGGTCTGTAGTTCCTTTGCATCAGCCCTGGTTGTTGCCACTGCAGGCTTGTTAAACTATGCTGTAATTATTTCTACCTTGCTTGACACCCTGAATGTTATTTTTTTACCTGATCTTTTTTTTTGTATTTAAATATATTTATTTATTAATTTTTTTTTCATTTTACATATCAACCCCAGTTCCCTCTCCCTCCCTTTCTCCCGCTTCCTCACCTCCCTCCCACTCTACTCCCATCCACTCCTCAGAGTGGGTAAGGCCTCCCATGGTAGTCAGCAAAGTCTGGCATACCAAGTTGAAGGAGAGCCTAGCCCCTCCCCATTGTATCAAGGCTGATCAAGGTATCCCACCATAGGGAATGGGCTCCAAAAAGTGAGTTCATGCACCTGGGATAAGTCCTGGTCCTGCTGCAAGGGACCCACAAACAGATCCAGCCACACAACTGTCACCCACATTTAGTGGGCCTAGTTCAGTCCCATGCAGGTTCCCGAACTGTCAGTCCAGAGTCAGTGAGCTCCATTTAACACTGGGCAGCTGTCTCTGTGGGTTTCCCCATCATGTTCTTGACCCCCTCTTATTTTTTTTTCTGAATGCCAAATGCTGTTTATTGAAGGAGGGAGGAGGCATTAAGTACAGGCTTACAGCACAATGGGAGAACCCTGGAAGGCAGAAGTTTGCTTCTGATGGGTTTTTTGTTTGTTTGTTTGTTTGTTTGTTTGTTTTTGGTTTTTGGTTTTTGTTTGTTTGTTTGTTTGTTTGTTTGTTTTGGAGCTGAGGATCAAACCCCAGGCCTTGCAGTTGTTAGGCAAGTGCTCTACCATTGAGCTAAATCCCCACCCCTGCCTGATGTTTTACAATCTTGCATCTAAGCTGTTAACCCCCAAAATGCTGGATACACACAGACAAGGAGCTTCCCTTAAGCATTCAGGAGGGTGGAATCTTGCAGGTAATTAGCATAAGGAGGAGATCAAGGTCAATTGGTCAAGTAAGGTAACAGTTACCCAAATCAGGGGCCAGGGACTAGCCCCCCCCCCTTTTTCTAAAAAAAAAAAAAAAAAAAAAAATGAGCTTCTGACTTAGGTTGCATGGGACATCAGCAGATCACCTTACCCATCATGGAGACACCTGTCCAGGCCACACAGGCATTCTGTCTTAGGTTGGTGAGCTACCCCAAGCATTACCCATCTCTGAATACTCATTATCATACAGGCTCAATCATGTGAGAGCTGCAGAGTTAACTGTTGCCAAAGATCTCTAAGTGGTGC
The DNA here is from genome assembly GCF_903995425.1 of Onychomys torridus. Classification (NCBI taxonomy): domain Eukaryota; kingdom Metazoa; phylum Chordata; class Mammalia; order Rodentia; family Cricetidae; genus Onychomys; species Onychomys torridus. The sequence continues at coordinate 76,407,349 of NC_050455.1, forward strand.
TGGGCTTGCATTCTGTGTGTTTGACACAGAAAAGACCAACAGAAGTCTTAACCCACCCATGGCCAGTAGGCTAAAGGCAGCTGAGCCATTCCCTTCCTTAACAAGCCTTGCTGCAAATTGGAGTCCTTATAAGATGGTATCCCGAGAGCAAATGGGACTTGAGTTTGTAAATTTATAACTTTCAAAGCCAATCGAAATGTATATAACTATTTATTTAAATTTGTCATGCCCAATAGAATGAAAAATTAGTTAACTGTGGTAGCTACTTTTGCTGCCAGGGTATCCACTGTGCTAGCTGTAGTAACCAATTATGAAATGGTAATCCCAGAAACAGTAGTAGCAGTGGTCGTCACTGTTATAACAGCAAAAATGGCAGCAGCGATGTCAAATTCTCATCTGGAGTGTGTGGGTATCCATTGGCATGGACACAACTCCAGGAACACGAACCACCGAGGCCCCTTGTTCTTGATCCCAGCACGACTTGAGCTGGCAGCTCTGCAAAAGAACAACTAAGAACCATAAAGGAAAAACAGGCAGCTCACAGGCAGCAGAACTAATGGTCTCATAATAGCTACATTCAGACCCACAAATTTTAAGGTATCTTCAAAGGGGGCTAAATGAATTTCAGGAGGCCAAAAAATGTTGCACAGAGCCACTCCTGAGAAGTAGGTACTACTCCAGCTTGAATAGGGTTGTGAGAATGAAAATGCTTAGCTGGCATGCTACTGTTAATAAATGGAGATCAGTGATCTTCAGTGTTATCCTTAATCTCCTAGGTGTCTGGGTGACTCGGTCTCAAACATACTTGAAAAAGCAGTTACCTCTCTTTCTCTTCCTTCACTCTTGTTCCCAGGGACTGGTCTCTGCTCTTTTCTATGCCCCTTCTTTGCCCCTTCTCTCCCATCCCCTCAATAAACCTCCCATGTGGGCCCTGTTGTATGGTCTGACTCTTTCCCTGCTGGTTTAAAAATACATTTGGTGCCGAGATTTAGATTCAGTCGGAGACATGCTGGGACCCTGCACCTGGCCCACCAATGACAGCCCTACTTTATTCCCACCTAACAAATTGCTGGGTCTCTCCGTCCAACACTGACAATTGTTTTTGTGAGCTCCAGGGAATTGACTTGGATCTGCCTCAAATAGCCTGACAGTTCCACAGAGCCTGGAACAGTGAAGTGTCCAGCTAGCCACCCCAGGAGATGGCCAGCACCCCAGATTTCTCAGGTCCCCCAAAGATGATTGATGTCCCCCAGACCAGCAGGAAGCATTCTCAAGAAAACGGAACCCTTATCCCCGCCTCACATGCCACCCCTTTCCAACTCCTCACATTTTTATAATAAACAGAAGGGAGGAATGTTGGCATTTAGGCATCTGTAGTGGCCTGCCCTTAGGGTCATGTATCCTCAGCTGCAGCCACTAAGAGCACACCCTGGGCATTCGCTATGTTTCCTTATAAAAGGGGCCCTTGTACACCTCCTGTCTTCTTTCCCTTCTTTGATCTCATCTCCAGGTACCAGTCTCTATTCCCTTCCCTGCCCCTTCTCTCCTCTCCTCTCAATAAACCTCCCATGAAAAGAAAAGAAAAAGAAAAAGCAGTTACCATACTTTACCTTCTGGAGAATCCAACCGCATGGCTGCAGTTCCTAGGCTTACATTAATGCTTGCCAAAGCTGGCCCTATTGGGCTTTCAATCCCCGTTGGCATCGAAAGGGAAGAGTTTTTCATGAAGGCCCAGTAGGTTTCTGCCATGTTGGGCTTCCGCTGTAGCCACATGGCACACTTAGCGCTCAGAAACCCTATGAGGAATTTCATTGTCCTTAATAGCATAATGTTTCATTGAGGGTTGCTCAGTAATTGAGTAATACCAGACCTTATTATAAGTGACAGTCATCCTAAGGTTCTCCATGCCATATATAGCCTTATGGTTCTGTGGGTTGCAGTCTCATTGTTCTTTGCTTTCTATCTAGAATCCATTTATGAGTGAGTACATACCATGGTTGTCCTTCTGGGTTTGTGTTACCTCACTCAGGATGATTTTTTCTAGGTCCATCAATTTGCCTGCAAATTTCATGCTGTCATTGTTTTTCTCTGATGAGTAGTACTCCATTGTGTATATGTACCACATCTTCTTAATCCATTCTTCACTTGATGGGCATCGAGGTTGTTTCCAGGTTCTGGCTATTACAAATAATGCTGCTATGAACATAGTTGAGCATGTATCTTTGTGGTATGGTTGAGCGTTCCTTGGGTATATGCCTAAGAGTGGTATGGCTGGGTCTTGAGGTAGTTCGATTCCCAATTTTCTGAGAAACCACCATACTGTTTTTACCTGATCTTATCTCCATTGTTATTGGAAACCATAATGTCTTTCTGGAAATCTCTCCCTTGCTATCCATAAATTCGTGATTGATGTTTGTGGTGATAAAAACATTCTGAAAATATTTCTTCCACTGTAGGAGAATGAAACTTTTGCTAGACCGGAGAGCCAAAGTTTGTAATACACCATGAGGCTACTTAAGACAGCTAGCCTAGTGTACTCAAACTGTTTGTTTAGCCTGCCTTTGAGAGAAGAATGTAAGAGCCAGTCTTTCTTACCTTGAATTCTCCACGTAATCAACTTTTACAGCCTTAGCTAATACATAGCTGCAGTCTTAAGTTATATACACTTCCATGTCCCTGACCCAGAGTAATTCATGTGTATCATTTGCTGAGAGAAACAAATGCAGAAGTTGAAAGCAACTTCAAAAATCTACCAGAAAGGTTGAAAATAACCATTCATGGTTATTGGCTGATAAACAATGATGTTTGTTACCTGGGTCAGTTGCCAGTTGGAGCCAACAACTTGATACCTTGTAAACCTCTGCTAAAGATTTCTGTAAAGTATTCCACCCCTTCCCCCATGTGGTGCTTTCTATGCTGTTCAGTAAATGCGGAGCAAAGCCCTTGAGAGAAATACAGAGGGAAGACACCAGTTGCATGAAGTAGAGAACTCAAATCTGGGTTCAGTCTTGGTTAAATAACTCCAAGGGGAAGTGTTTTTATTTCTCCTTTAGTGCAACACTGATGCATTATCTGTGAAGATTCTGGCACTTAGATTATACCTTTGTCATTCTCCCAGGTCTTCTCCTTAGTTCTTTGGTTAATGGAGTCCTTTGTTATCAGTTTACTAAGTGATATTAGAAGCTGACTTTGAATTTTTCTCAAGAGAATTTGTTAATTTTTACAAATATCATCTCAATTTTACTGCAGTGATATGAGCAATGTGCTGTACATGAGTATATCATATTCTAAGAGACGGTCCTGATTTCTTCTCTCATTGACTTCAAAGTCTAGTAGGAAAACAAACATTAGAAATTATATATATATACCAAGCTCTAAGATGTGACCCCGGAAGTCAAGCAATGAATGGAGAGCTTGAAGACCTAGTGGCCAATCAGGCCACGTGGCTGGACATTTCTACAATCCTAGTCTAACACTGAAGGCCTGAAGGGTTCTTAGAGAACCACTGGTCTTCAGTCCACATTGAAAATCCAAAGAAACTGTGTTTTGATGTCAGTAAAGGATGGCAAATAGATGCAGCAGTATTAGAGAAAACGTACTCCCCATGACCCATCGACAGAAATTATTTCTGTTGCCATGTGACTACTGCATGGTCTAATTAGAACTCTACTGTCTGAGTTGTTTTTTAAGTATAGTTAGTTTGAGTTCTTTAAATGGAGAACCTGGAGATTAGGGCTTTTCTGAAGGTAGTGTGCTTAGGGTCCAATCCAGGGAGCCTAAAGTAAACAGCAGAGAAAATATACCAGAGAAAGACAAAAATGTGACAACAGGGTCCCCTGAGGAGCACAAGGAGGCAGTGTCCGAGTGGCCTTATAGAAGACAATACACAAGATTCTCAGAATTTTCCCACTGAAAGATGAAAAACTCCACTAACTTCTTAGTTAAAAATTGATATTTAGGACATAAAATTCCTCAACTTGTTGATTCAAACAGCAACTGAACAAGGTGTGGTGAAGCCTACAAATGTACAGGCAAAATAGCTGAGCAAAGAGAGCACATGAGCCTAGAGGCACTAGTGAGAGCTTAATGCAAGTAGGAGATAGTGACTGCCTCTCTAGTGATGACCCTTCATGCTTTGGAATAATTTGGTGACTTCCTGCTGGTAAGCCCAACACAGTTTTTATGAGTGATGTACCCTTAGCTACATATGACCTCTTATATCCAGCTGATATTCTTTCTGTTCCTTAAACCTGCTATATCACATTGCCAACTTTCCAGGCACCATTCTAGCAAAGGCACACATGGATTTATCTAGACTTTTCTACACTCTGTATCACCTTTACAGTTCTTAAGAGCCATTTATCCACTTCAGCATGTCCATTGGTGTCATCCTTATTCAGTTCATGTTTGGGCAGTCATAGTGAGACTGTATGGCTATAGCTTCTGACACACTAGGAGACACTATATCACAGCAAATCCCCAGGGAAGAGCACATCAATTAGTAGTCCAGTGGCAACTGGTCAACTCTAACACATACGAGTAACCTTATACATACTGACGTTATATATAGGAATATACATATATAGGCATAAATGCATGTGATAACAATGAAAGAGGAGTCATATATTTGAAAGGGAGAAAGGAGGCATTTATGAGAGGGTTTGAGGAGAGAAAGGGGGAGGGAGAAATATTGTAATTATATTATAAACTCATAGTTTTTAAAAAAGTATAAAAATCAAGTCATTTATCCAGGGATTGCTTTCCTGAAATGTCAGACAAGGTGAGTTCCTCCTGCATTTTCCTTCTATAGCATCTGGCACATCAACTGTCTTAGCAGTTGTCATCCTTATTATTCTGCACTCAGGGGTAAAATTGGATTTATCTCCAGAAGCTCAATGCTCAGGTCAAATATCCCTGTGATTAAGGAAAGAAGAGTACCAGCAGCCAGATGTGGAAATGGAAGGAATCCAGCCCCTGTGAAAGAGACATAATATATATTCCAATAAGAAGCTGCCAATAAATGCAACTGACCATTACAATCCATCTTTGAGAGAGACGATGTTAACACTTCATTACCATAAACAAGCATGTTTTATCTTCCTGCTCGCTCTGCAATTAGCTCAATGTGTGTTCATTGAGGGCTTTTCTAAAAGGGCCTGTTTTCTTTAAGGAGATTTGCTAAGTTCGCTGTGCTCAAAGGGCATTATCACACAATTTGGATGTGAAAGCACTAATTGGCATTAGAACATAGATGTTTTTGCAGTAATTCATCATAGTTTCAGTACTTGTGTTTTCTGAATCTCTTCTTTAAACAATAGAGTTATGACAACATTGGAGAGTCAATAGGAGACTAAGACATTGCATGCAGCGTTGCGATTCGTAGACATTGATAGACCATACACTGTTGATTGTGGTGAAAGATGAAAACAGAAAACCTATAGTTGGAGTTTTTCTGCCTGGCCCACAGTCAGGACAAATCTCTCTCACCTGCCAGGCCCATAGATGCTCAGTCCCAACAAAGTAAACACACAGAAACTTATATTGCTTACAAACTGTATGGCCATGGAGGCTTCTTGTTATCTACTTCTTCTATCTTAAATTAACCCATTTCTATTAATCTATATTTTGCCACATGGCTTGTGGCTTACCAGTGTCTTTATATGTTGCTTGTCATGGCAGCGGCTGAAAGTCTCTCCCCCCAGCCTTCCTGTTCCCAGCCTTCTCCTCTTCCTTGTCCAGCCTACTGGCCAATCAGCACTTTATTTATACAGAGTGATATCCACAGCAAAAATCTGTTCTAAATTGTGTTTAAAACCATACAGGGGGCTAGAGAGATGGCTCAGCAGTTAAGAGCATTGGCTGTTCTTCCAGAGGTCCTAAGTTTAATTCCCAGCAACCACATGGTGGCTCACAACCATGTGTAATGAGATCTGGCGCCCTCTTCTGGCATGCAGGCACAACACTGTATACATAATAAATAAATCTTTAAAAAATAAAATAAAACCATATAGGAAGGGGTATAGACAGGATCCTGGTTAAAAGGTTACTCCTGAAAACCTGCACCTTACTAGCTGACCTGTCAAAAGCAATTCTGTTGGTACAAGTATGTAGAATCCAAAAATATAATTATGTAAAAACTAGAGGACACTCAAATGGCTAAATAAGAAGCGCCTTCAAGCACACCTGATGTCTTGACTCTGATCATTAGAACTCACAGACTCCTAAAAATTGTTCTCTGACCACCACACACGAACCTTAGCACAAACTTGCATGTGCACATGCATACACACACACATGCACATACACACATAGTCATGCACACAAAAACACACATATTAAATTTAATTTTTATTTGTTTGTTTGGGTGTTGCTGTTTGTTTTTGGTTTGGGGGGGGGAGTTTAGGGTTTTGAATTTTGGTTTTTTGTTTTGTTTTGTTTGGTGTTTTGTGTTTTTGTTGTTGTTGTCATTTTGGTTTGGTTTGGTTTTGGGGTTTTGGTTTTTTTGAGACAGGGTTTCTTTATGTGGCCCTGACTGTCCTGGAACTTGCTCTGTAGACCAGTCTGTCCTCAAACTCAGAGATTTATCTGCCTCTGCCAGATTAAAGGCATGTACCACCAATATCCAGCTAAATAAAAACTTTAAAAGAATAGAATTAGTAGGTGGTGACAGGTTTAATAACTACTCAATAAAAATAGAAAAATACATTAAAAGAAATTGGAATATTTAAGTGTCAGCTTTGCTAATTTTCCATGTGCTCTCATAATGGTTAATACTTGGCTAAGACTGGCTATCACAGAGTCTGTTGGGGTTCTTCCTAAACATTCCCATTGTCTCCTGACTCAGGGTCTCTCAACTCACAGCACAGTTTTCTTGTAAAATTAAAACAGTCGCTGACCATTTGATTAGACATAAGCAGTCACCAACTACGTTACCTATTATGGTGCTAATTCTACTTCTGTTTTGGTTACTATGTCTTATCAAGGTACATTGCCAGAAGGAAAGAACATATGCTTTGGCAAAAGAGAACAGAATTCAAACCAAGAATTTATTTGCTCAGTTTTCTCTCTCAATTTTTATTCTCTACTTGATGGTGGAGATGTGTTTGTAGGAAACACCTTCACTTCCTAGTAGCAGCCACTCCATTCACACCCTGTCACCTTTACTACATGTTCATGCTAAGTTACACTAGAAGTATTTTTGATGCCAACATCTGCCTGGCAGTGTCTTTGCATGTGTGTCTGTGGAGTAGAAAAACTGATTCTCATAAACATAAATATTTTAAAAAATCCAACCTTATATTTTATAGATAGCATAGTACATAGAAAGCAAGCACAGATAATATAGAAGAAAGTAAAATAGCTATTGATTTTTCCCCTGGAAAGAAATATATCTACAGAGATAATTGAGCCAAGTAGTTTAGAATGGACCTAGGAGCATCTCTTAGGCAAGAATATCAGCCATTTTTATTACACAGTTCTCTGTTTCCAATTGTGGATGTGTCTTAGTTCATCCAACTTGCTATGACAACATACTATAAGGGGATAGCATATAAAAGAAAGAAATGTATTTCTCATAGTACTGAAGTGTGGCATGTCCAAAATCATAGTGATGAATTCAGTGCCTGAAGAGGGACACAATCTTTTAGAAGGTGTCTGTTTGCTGTGTATTCATATGGTGGAATGGAACAGGACAGTTTGATGGGCCCCTTTCATAATGGTTCTGCTTTCATAATTTAATCACATTTTTGGGGGGTTTGGTTTTGAGATTGTCTTTTAATTATAACATTTCTCTCTTCCCTTTCTTCCCTCCAACCATTCCCAATCTCCATTTTTCCTCTTCTCCAAATTTATGACCTCTTTCTTCATAAATTGTTATTAGATGCATACATGAATTTGTATGTACACATTTGTCCCTAAATACAAACCATTCAGTCCATCCAATGCTACCTGTACAAATGTATAATTTCAGAGCTGACTATTTGGTACTGGACAACCAATTGGTGTGTTTTTCCTGGAGAAGGCCACCTCCTTTAATCCCAGATTTACTTAGTTGCCTATGGTTGTTTGTGTAGAGTTGAGGCCTCATGGTTTTTCCAAATGCAGTTTGCTGTATTCATTAGTGTCCTCCTTGCTCAGGTCACATTTTGGTGGTCAGGTTGATGAGACTTTGTGGGTATAGTTTCTAATGTTACTAGAAGACACAATCCATCAGCCACAGGCTATCTAAAAGACTCCCAAAACATGCTGAAGACACAATGCATTTCAGACACAGAGCCCAGGGTAAAATAACAGTAAGGATGTCCAAAAAAGTCATAAGGAATCATACTATTGATTACTTATCTAAAACAAAACATATAATACACACAATTCTGTGTATAAATACACACACATTTCTATGAAGTTTTCTGATATGGGTTGACAAGACTCTCTTCAAGAGCCAAAGACTGCAGCAGTGTCCTATGTTGTTGTTCCCTTTTGGGGAGGGGGCCAAGTAGGCGCGGAGGCAAACCACACAAATTCCAGGACAATGTCACAACAAGCTCAGTTTATTCAGGAAGAAGCAAGCCTTAAACACCCTCCACCCTACCCTGGGGGGAGGTCTGATGAATATGCATCTACTGGTGTGACATGGCTGCCTCTCATTGGTTCAGGTCATCTCCAGATCATGTTTCAGCTGCTATTGCTAAGACCCTAAGGCAGACCCAGGTTGGCTCTCAGAAAGTGTCTTGTTTACTTCTTTGGGCTGGCTGGCCCTCAAGCCTTTAGGAATGAGTCATCCCGTAAAAGACCATCTAACAAATACCCCAAGTTGTTAGTTGGCATGACAAGCCCTCTTTTGAGTTGTTGGTTATGGTTGTTTAAGAGACTCCTCCAAAATACAGCCTAATTGTGCTTGTCCTTGGATGCTGCTCAGAGAGGGAAGATAAATCCCATTGCTGAAAACCTAATGTACTTCAAACACAGATCTCAGAAACCCCTGGTCTGGAATTGACCTGAAATCCTCCTCCCTAAGACTAGCTTTCAAAGTAGTAGAACACACCATCTGAGCTTCCAAATGAGGAAAGTAACCAACAGTCCTACACAGTATGACACTTCTGAACCACAGGAACAAGCATGGCATAATGGCACCCATACTCCATGGTAACCTGTGGGAGGCCGGCTCCCACTTTTCCCAGGGAACTCTTCTGGAGAGAGGGATAAGAAATATTTAAATAGAAAGATAGTGTGGAGAAGACAGACAGAAACACAGGATAGCTTTGGGAGGATCTGGATCAATATCCACCAGCCCCTTCTGTCTCTTCAAAAGGATCTTTTATAGGAATGCCAAGGGACAGGGCAAAAGACCTTCCCCTACCATAGCCAAGTGTAGACCCTTCCAATCACTGAGTAATCATGCACATGATCAAACCATCACCTAATGCAGCCTTGCTAGTTAAAACAAGCTCAGATCTCACTAGGAAACTTCTGTGGGCACCCCACAGTAAGCAACAGCTCTATAATTGGAATTAAGACCCATTTAGCATAGGAGAAATAATGCCTGTTACTGGAAACCTAACTAACTCCTCAGAGCTAGTGAAGTCATGGATCTTGGAGAAGAACATATAACCACTACTTTACTAAACTAGTGTAATCCCTAACTACATTCTAAATATTTGTCCTTATCCCCAGAGGTAAATACAGTCCTCACCCCCATCAAGGAAACTTCTTTGCAACAGATGGAGATCAATCCAGATAACCACACTGAACAAAATGGAGAGTTGTAGAGCCTAATCCCAATGGCTATAACTACAAAACACTCCCACACCTAAAGTTCAGATAACATTGGGGAAGAGGGGGCAGAAGGATCATAACAGCCAGAGGATCAGGGAATTTGCTATGATATTATGTCTCCTAGTAATTTCAGAAGCTTACATCCATGAAATCACACCAACATGATTTCTTAAACATGAGCTGAACAAGGACAACAATAGACACTGCCAAAGACTTCAGCCTTACACAATGAACTACAGACAACTAAGGAATGCTGAAAGTGGTATAGTATTCTCCAAGGAGACATATGCTAGTTGGCTACCCAATACTAAATAGCCAGCCATGAAAACACACATATAAATAACACTTCAGACTGAGCAGGTTATACATAGGTATATTTATGTACATTCTTTAATACAAATATATATATATATATATATATATATGTGTGTGTGTGTGTGTGTGTGTGTGTGTGTGTGTGTATAACTACAATTAATGAGAAAAGAAGTTACAGATTTGAAAATGATCGATGAAGGATATATGGGAGAGTGTTGAGGGAGAAAAGGAAAGAGAAAAATAATGTAATTATAATCTCAAAAATAAACAATGGAAAAAGTATTAATGTCCAAGTACATGATCCCAAAATATCTTTCAGTTATGATGCAGTGATAATTATCAGCTAGCATATGGACTCATCTAAAAAGAAATCTGTGGTACAAGTGAAATTATAAAGGAATGGGGAACTCTTTTTTTCTTCCTCCACCCCATCTGTATAATCTCAAGTCTTGGGCTGTAAGCAAAGTATAGCTTTCAACTAAAGCAAGTTTAAGTGCAAAAGAACAACCATCGGTTTTATCACACAGGATGTACAACTATAACAAGGTGTTTAGATAAACATTTCTTCTATGCTGAGAATGTTTATTCTAAGATTTGCTACTTAACACTTTGTTGTTATAGTGCAAATAAATATAATCTATTTCCCCTGCAGGTTTTCTGTCAGCTGAAATTCATTTAATAGTCCAAATAGTTTTTATTGAACATCTCACTGTAGACAGAACATTTCTTTATAGCACATTGTATGATGTGTTGGAGATACAGAAAGAATCAAAGAGAGCATTGGCTTCCAAGGTTTTAGAGTTTAATGGGGGAAACAGTCAAGAAAACCAGTAGTGTTATAAATTTTAATGAATTATAACTTAGAATTATGAGGTGCTCTCAGAGAAATATGAAAACTAGGGAATATGAAAGTGTCTTGGTTGGCTCAACATATAAATGATCTCAAGGATGACAGTTGTAATCAGAAATAATGAAGGAAAAGGAACATGAATAATAGTTGTAATGAATAGTTACATGAAAGGATAACTGAGGCATAGAATGGGTAGAATAATATAGTAGGGAATGGATTGAGAAAGTGGGCAAAGTTTATAATTAAAGAATTCTCTTTCTCTACCTATCTACCTAATATATATATATATATATGTGTGTGTGTGTGTGTGTGTGTGTGTGTGTGTGTGTGTGTGTGTATATATATATATATATATATATATATATATATATATATATATATATATTCTATCTCTCTTTCACACACAGATGTATGCAGGCATATATGCACAAATGCAGTGATAGTTGCACAGGCACACATGACCTACATCACCAAGTCTAAGCTTCTTACATTTACTAGCAATGGAAAGGAAAGGGATCTGCCTTCATCTCAGCCTGCTCAATCAGCTGCTTTCATATGAGTAGCAATGTAGCATAACCTTTTAAAATTAGCATATAAATTTCTCATTAAGAACTGAATAAGACATAATATCAAGATTAAAAGGAGCAAACACCCAGAAGCCAGCATGATATTTATGGTTTCTGAGGAAGTAAATAAATAAACAAATCAATGATGCTACTGGAGCCACAAGAAGGACTTACAGGAGACAGTTATGTAGCTGGGTCTGTGTGAGCGGCCCCTGGCAGTGTGATCAGGATCTATCCCTGGTGCATGAGCTGGCTTTCTGGATCTTATTATCTATGGTCAGATACCTTGCTCACCCTTGATGCGGGGAGGGAAGGACTTGGTTCTGCCTCAACTGAATGTACCAGGCTTAGCTGTCCCCGCATGGGAGAACTTACCCTTTTGGAGGAGGGAAATGGGGGTAGAAGGTGGAGGGAGGGTGGGAGGAGGGATGAGAGGGGGATCTGTGGTTGGTGTGTAAAATGAATTTAAAAAAAAAAAAATAGGACTTACTTGAAATCACAGAATGAATGGCCTTCAGGCTATAACAGACAACAGCAGAAAAACCTGCCCCCCTATAAAGTGTGCTCCATCTAAGAGAGAGGACGAGCTAGAAATCATTTCAGAAAATTTAGCTGCAATCTACTTCTTATGTGAATCTTGGCCTCTCTCCATTAACTCATTTGGCTCTCTTTTATGACTATGTCATGCACTTTCTTGCTAAATGTGGACCTCTTTTACAAAGCTACAATAGAAACTAATATTTGAATTGTATTTCTGCTATTAAATTTAGATATACTTATGAGTGTATAGTGTGAATAATATATAATTGTTGGAATATTATATGCAATATACACAAATACATGCCTATTTGTACTCACATATAATAATTTATGATATATTATCAGTATTCATTATGTGATATAAAATACTGTGGACTTGTTATGAAGTATCTTTATATGAAGTGTATTTATATATACTTTCATATTTTACATATTCATATGTGTTATAAGTGAGAAATAATGCTAAAAATACAGAACTAATCACCTTAAAGTTAGCATAATTTTAATGGGCATTTTTAATCACTAATATTTACATCCAGTAACAAGATTTTTCAGCAAAAGCTTCAAAACTAGTTCCACAAATTAATACTAATGAAGAAAACCAAAAGAGATAGATCTGAATAAGAAGTGTGGTGGTCATGGCAATAAATTTGTCCATGCTGCTTTTGTGGTTCTAATCTTTGTAACTTCTATTATTCACAGTCACACAATTTATATTTATAACATTTATTTCATAGACTTTGTACATAATTGTTTGTGACTTATCAAAGTCAAGAACCTATGCAAATAGAAAAATAGTATTCTAGGTTGTGCATAATAAAACCTGTATTTCAGAACCGTGAGACAAACTGGTGTCTATTCATGTCGTAATAAACCCTCCCATTGTCTAAAGTAGGCAATTAAATAACTCATATTTGACTTCACTGAGGGCTGAGGTATCGGAAATAATACAGTCATGCTTTGCAGCTAGCTCAATTAGGTCTTATGGAAAAATAAGTCAATGAGGTATTGCATTATTTAACTCCTTTCTTTAGGGTGAAATCTCCTTTTATTACCTAAAAATCAGCACACTGTCAGAAGCAGACAATTTCTTTCGGTAATGTACCTAATTATGTAATTAATTATAGTCAACTTGTTTGAATTTAAGAATTCTAAGCAAAAATTCTTTCACATGAAAATGAGACAAATTGTGAAACACCTTAATAAATTTTTTCATGACTTCCAACCACCTGCTAATTATACCATTAAGCCAACTGAGTAAATGGATCATACATAAAGTTGGTATTTTTTTCTTTGATTTCAAGATGATTACATTTGGTTTTCTAGGCAAATGATAGTACCGAATTGAAATTGTAAAAATAGTTAGTCATGATCAAATTTAGTTAAACTGAAAAACATTTGCTTACATTTCCATACATTCTTTCAAGGAGCCATCTGTCTTTTAATTCAAGCACAGAACCATGCAGCCTTATAAATATTATGACAAAATGATGCTACCCAAAACTTAAACAAGGTTGAAAATTGGTATAATCAATGCTCACTTCAAGGTTTGTTTCTGTCCAAGAGCCATCCACAATCTCATATACACACATTTATTAATTTATTCAAAGGTTTATTCAATTAATTATGTTAGAGGCACACTGCTGAGCATTAAGAAAACAACATTAAACAGGATGCACGTGTTCTGTGTCTTCCTGGAGCCTAAATTCACAAATCTGCTGGTGTTCAAAGAGTTTTCTCAGCAGTGGAACTAATTTGCTGAATTCACCAATTTACTGAGTTGCCAAGAATATACATAAATTTATTTCACATTCAGCAAACTGAGTGCCTTATCAAAGCTGCTAAATCTTTGTTTTAAATTTTAGTATTAATTCTATTAAAACCATTTAAAGATGAGCTTTTTTTTTTAAGTTCATTTTGCCAATTTGTTGGGTTTTGTCATTTGACAGCCTAGTCATTCATTGAACTGGATTTGGAACACTGGGTGTCATTGCTTTTACCTAATGCTGCTTCTACCTACCCCTGCTGATGTTCAAACCCCCCCTCCCCGAAAAAATGTGACAGTGAGTCTCAGGAAATCTCACCTCAAAGCTGTATGCAGCTCTTGCAAGAAGAGCTTGGAACACTCTGTAGATGATACTGAGTTTAACTTAACACTCATTTCACACATAGCTGTGTACTTAGATCTTTTGACTCAAAATCCAGTTCTCCTAACAAGTACCTCTGCCATGCTTCACATGTTCACATGACAGGACCTGTATTTCATTCTTGTATTCAACTGGTTTTGTATTAATTCATCACGCTGATAAGTTCTAAGAGAATATAACAGGAAAGAAGCAGACACCCGTCTAAGGAACCTCATGTTCAACCTATCTGATAGAGAACATCCAAGCTGAAACCTGAAACAATTGGATGCCAAGGCTCCTTCAGATTCCCAACACAAGCCACATTGTGGAAAATCAGCAGGTACCTTGTAACTTCAGCACATTCTGACAAACAAGTGTAGTTTTCAAAACAGTAGTGTTCCCTGACTCTGCACAAAGTTGTGCTGATAAAGTGGGTATCAGACAGCATGTCAGGCATGGAGGTTTCACTTGTTCAGCAAATGTTTTAGACACATAAAGTCAAGCTGGTATGGACCCAGAAGCTGCATTCCTACTGACTTGTTTTCCTAGTACTAAAATGTGCTGTGCACATTACTAGAGGAGAAAAGTAATCATCAGCCATATGCAGCTATGAACCTGTGAGGCACAATACTGACACTGAGAGACATGAACACTGATGCAATAGTAACACAAACGTATGGGGGTTACCAACCACTTTCTGTTTGGATTTAATTTCCACTTCACAAGATGAAATCAGAACTGGTACCATTACTGTGCTATAAACCTATGGCTAGTCAGGTCACAAGACCTAGGGAAAAGCTACTACTATTATGCTGCTAAATGAACTAAATATTAAATTCTAATGGTTTATCATTATAGCAATAGATCAGTGTATCTTCCTGAGAAGTATCATCTGA